>NW_015505400.1:1410718-1453003 GCF_001515645.1 Sinocyclocheilus grahami | reverse complement strand
ATATATATATATATATATATATATATATATATATATATAACAAAAATAATATTTAAATAATAAAAAACTTTATCTAAAGTATTTACTGTAAATAGACAAAATACAATTCATTGTATAAGACAGTTAAGATCAGCTATTTGGTGCTTGCTTAAAAGTACTAAAAACCAGTTAATGAAATCATTATGAAAGCAGAATCATTAAGTGGAATCAGAAACAAATAATTAAATTCATGCCGATTCCCATCACTAATCCCAATGCTGCGTGGAGGAGCAATAAACCCCTGCGAGGAACAAAGAGATGAGATCACTTGCCACACAGCACATGTCACAATGATGAGAACAACATGAGAACATTAGCTGTTTCACTGAAGCACCGGAGAAAATGTGTGTAACTCCTTCCATAATGCAGCTATTATGCAGTAAAATCATAAGTATATGCTCACATAAGAACACTGACCTCCTAAAAATAACCTCATGAGAGGCAGGAAATGAATCGAGAGAGGAATAATAGTGTGGTCATTGCATGGCATCAACCTACAAACTCTCTTCAATAATTCACCAGTACAACCCCCCCACCATCGCATTAACAACATCCGTCTAAACATTCCCTGCATCCTCCACTCTCTCATCCTCTTCAAACCCCCTTACATCCAGATAAAAGTCTTTCTCTCTGGCTTTTCTTCTCCCTTGTTTTGTAGGGGAGGGTTTGGCAGTGTCTTACTAATAAAAGGGTCATATAATGAGGAATTGAGTTTTGCTTGATCTGTTGAGATAAAAGTGTTCATTAGACTATGAAAACATACAGTAACTTTCAGAACTCAAAACACGTCCACTCTAGTCCAAAAAGAGCATCTAGTGAAACTGAGCTGCAAAAATGACTTGTTCTGAAACTCTGATCTTCCTGTTGTCAGCTGGATATGTAAATATGCATACACTTACAAACCAACGACACTTATTTGGTGTTAAGGTAATAAGGAGGATGAATACTTTTGTTCCTAAACAGCAGAAGAACTAGCGGTACGAGTACAATGTGAAGTCAGTCAAACCTTGTGCTGTTTCTGGCTGTGTGTAGCACCTACTGCTCTGCAGATCCCACTGAAGAATGCCAGCAATAAAAACATGCATTTAAGTTTTTTTTTTAACGAGATCCCTGATCATTTCAGTCCAAAATCAACAGTTTGAGCAACATATTTCAGTACAGATTGTTTTGTGAATCTGTCAAGGACGTGGCAGATAAAAGTTGTTCATTTAAATGTAAGTATATATAGAAGTTTTAAAAGACACAGTAGCAAAAAATGGCCCTTTTATTTTTAAGGCTCAGATAGAGGGTGAAATAAAAAAATGGACATGAAGACTAATATTATGATTAGTTTAAAAATAAATAATTTAACCATAAAAAATATATTACTACTAAATTAACTGAAATAAAATATAAAAAAAACATAAACTTATGTTTTTTTCAGCTAGATAATGCGACATTTCTCTTTTTCATTTAGTTTAATTTGAAGTACTAAAACTAAACAAACTAAAAACTAAAACATACTAAAAACATCTAATATAGATATATTTACAAAACTAAAAAAAGAGACAAAACACAACAAATTACTAAAACATTCAAATGAAAACAGAATATTTAAAAATAAGATCTAATTCAAACTACAAAAAAAAAAAACTATAGTAGTATATCAATGAAAATAACACTGATTCTGTAAAAATCTCCACTATCCTATATAATAAAGACAGCATAATATAACATAAAAGCAAAAATAAAATCAAATGTTTGTCCAATCAGTGCAAATGCCTCTCCCTCTAATATCAAAATGTCCTGTTTCAAGAGGACAGGAAAGAAAACAGAAATGTTAACAGCATTGTGCTGAAATCCAATGTTGGAGAGGATGTATCATAACCATGTGACAAGCAGGGGTCCAAATCAGCTGATGCCTAAACAAAAATATCACTGATTTCCATATTCTCAATACCCAACCACCCTCTTAAAGTCCATTCAAGTGAGGATAAGACTTGAGTTAATTTAACATTCTGTTGTCTCCTAACATGTGACTAAAGAGGCATGCGAGCAAGCCAAACCCTGCAGCTATTTCCATTAACAGAGGAACAAACTACTAAAAATATTCAATATCACATCTGCACCATTCCAGCTGTATTTTTCCTTAAATAGCGCTGCTTTCCATTTTCATCTTTCTTCTATAACGCACTGGACCTCTCTCAGTAGAACTCGCCAAGCCCTTGGAAGCACTGTTATTCGCTTCAAAAAGTTAATGACAAGGCTAAACGCAGAAGATTTTCTGCCAAGTGGCCGTCAGTTCGAGCATAAAAAGCACTAGAAGTCTTTTCCCCCCAACTCTCTCTCAGACTTTCTCAGCTAGCATCAGATCAACCCCTCTGTAACAAATCCAGTGTATGGGAGCCTTTACATGAACAATGACTTCATATGTTGAACTAAAGCCTTAATAAATAACACACCCTACAAAGTTTAACAGAATGACTTCTTTGGGTTTCAATACAGCGTGCCGTGGTTGTGTTTAAAGCCCTGGCGAGAACAAAGACATTTCAATCAGGGTATTCAAATCCCTGCAGGCCGTCCGATTCGAGCAGAACCCCTTATGTTAAACTTTCAGAGACAAGAATGTGGTTTTTGAGCAGAAAACGGTTTTCAAGCAATCAAAGAAACCCAAGGACATCCATTAAAGTCAAAGGGAGTCATTTATTCAATTGTATTACTCACTGTCAGTTTGTTCGCCCATCTTGTCAAATGCTACTATGTAAACAGCTCTACCGTCTTTTACAAAGTAGCATTCAATACCCCAGCATTTTTCCAACAGGAATTGGAGCATGTAAACTCGAGCCTCTCTTTTTCACTGGCAGCATCTATGGAAAAGCGAACTGCACGCAATTCCACTGTTGTTTGAATATGTCGTTCAAACACAAACACTGAAGTATTTAAAAACCATTTAAAGACCCAATGATTCACTTATAGAATATTTCTTGTTTTGTCATGTACTGTAATAAAAACACTGATGTGAAGGCCTTGATATGTTAGTGAATAGAATACTATTGAGTTTCATTTCACATACAGGAATGGCATTGAAGTCATAGTTCTATAGAAACGAAAGACATTGTACAAGAGCCTTAAGGCTTACAAACTGCATGTCTGTGTGTTTGTTTACTATATATTATGGATAATTTGATTACCATTTCAGTTACCAGAACAAATACTATACTCCCAGTACAGCTCCATTTAACATATTTTAATATATATCAATCCAATCTCACTGATTTATCCCAAAAGTCAGTGCAGAAAATACAGAAAATGTACATTTTGTTTTGCTTTAAAGGGATTGTTCACCCACAAATGAAAATTATGTCATCATTTACTCGCCCTCAATTTGTACCAAAGTTTCTTTGTTCTGTTGCACACAAGAAGATATTTTGAAGAATGCTGGTAACCAAACAGTTGACGATAGCCATTGACTTCCATAGTATGGAAAAAAAATACTATTCAAGTCAACTGCTACCAGCAACTGTTTGGTTACCAACATTCTTCAAAATCTCTTCTTTTGTGCGCAACAGAAGAAAGAACCTCATACAGGTTTGAAATGACATAAGAGTGAATTAATGATGACAGTATTGTCATTTTTGCGTGAAGTGTCTCTTTAAAATGCGGCAGGATGGTTTACTAGTCATTCAATGACCATAAATAAATAACCAATTAATGAGTTTATGATCTGTCAATTTTCTTTTTAATATATATATATATATTTTTTTAAATATTTATTTTATTAGTTGGTCTATATACTGTACACACACAACTGTTTTTTAGCATCTTGCGCCATGTGCATCAAATTTTTAGAACAGTGTATCAAGTTAAAAATTTTCAAATTCTAAAAATAACAAAAAATGCAGCTGTTTTTACAGGAATGAGTTTTGTGTAATCGTCCCCTTAAGAAACATACCTGATTGTGATCTGACAAGCATGATGCAAATCAGCATATATATATATATATATACAGTGCTTCCTTAAAACCTAGTCAATTTGAAAATGTGTCGTTTTGCACATCCTTATTTTACGACAGTGTAAACACAATACAACAGAGAATATAAAAACAAACACTGTTAGTTATATTGAAATACCATCACTGTACACTGCAAACACAAACCGTAATCATGCACAGATCTGAGAAAGACTGTCATTTGCAGCCAGTAATTATATGCACGGTTGAGGTTTTCTAACCATCGGCTAAAAGTGCGACCAATCGCTGTTTTTGATATCAAAGCAGCCCTTTTGAAAAAAAGAAGTTACTGACATAAGCAGACGGACTGTGACGGACTCAGACCTCAGTGTAAAAACAGGCTTTCAGTTCATCTGAGAGTTCTACTCTATCATACAACAAGCTCTCAATTCGACAGGCTAAAAGCCACGAGTGTCTGTTTCAATCACCAGCTCAAAGTCACTCATTCCTGTTTGCACACCAACAGTGATAAAGCTGTCTGCGCTCATACAGCAGCCCTTCATCAGTCAGGTAACGGAGATAAGGCTCTTGTTTTGCTGATTTGACTAGTTAGACCACAGACTCAATTACTGAATCATGTGCCATCAGTCCTGCATTCATTCATTCTTTCTTCACTCAGTTACACCAGTGCAATGAATCTCTACATCAGGGTTCCTCAAATCTTGCCCTGGAGGGCCAATGTGTTGCAGAGTTTAGCTCCAACCCTGATCAAACTCACCTACCTGTGATTTTCCAATGATCCTGAAGACATTGATTAGCATGCTCAGGTGTGTTTGATTAGGGTTAGAGCTAAACTCTGCAGGAAAGTGGATCTCGTGGGTCAGATTTGAGGATCCCTGCTCTATATGAACTAATAAGCAGCAATCAGCCTCTAAACTGTAAGGCCAGAAACACACTTTGCAAAAGTACGCAAATGCAAATGTTTGGTGAATGCATTGCAAAGATGTGTAGTTTTGTAATTTGCCTTATTGTGGAAGTAAAAAACTTTAAACTGATTCGTTTGAACAATATTTTTTAAAGATTTCCAACTTAAAATTTGTCAGTCCAAAACAAAAATGGAAACGAATCTGCCATTTAGATCACAAGACAACTTTGCATAAATATACTGATAAAATATTAATTATTTTTGATATTATGTTTTTTGTTTTTGTTGTAAAGCAGAAATTAATAAAAAAAAATTACTTCTGCAATTTGGTTATCGAACAATTACTGTAAACATTAAAATAATCGATACCGCTACTAGTCATAAAAATGCAATATCGGTCAATTTCTACTTGAAAGATCAAAATGACGCACAAAAACATGAAGTGCTTGCGTTGACGTACTTGCGTAAAGTTTGTTTCAGACCCAAGATCACACAGCTTTTTATCAAATCTACTTACCGAACTCATCACATACGCTCTCATTCTCCACCAGCGTGGGGTGCTCGAAAGTGTCCCTGCAGTACAGGATCTGGGTGTTGTTGGTGAGGGAGGCGATTCCCCCCAGGGCCAGCACCACATGGTCCGTCAGGAAGGAAGTGGGCCGCTCACGAAGCCGCGCAATGACGGAACGGTACCGACAGTACTGGGGGTAACTCAGTACCAGAACCTTCTTCTCCTCCACATCTTCACCTAAACACAAGAAAGTAGAATTATTTTTTTAAAAGTGAACATTGACATTTCAGGCACACAGAAAGGAACTCAAAATAATGTTTTATTAGCTTTTGCCTGTATTACACTGAAAAAAATGGAAGCAACTTTGAAGCAATTTTCACTTGGAAATTGCTAGTAAATTTCACAAATAACCAAGGCCGTAACCATGTCTTTAACATTGTGGGGGACAAATTTTTATTTTTTATAAAGCATAAAGAAATAGAACAGTGATGGAAATTATAGGTCTAGTTCTAGTTGGAAAGTAATAATTTTCAACCATTTGCAAATAATATTTTGAAATACGCACACATGCATATTACTTGTATGCCTCTTGTCTCCTCACATTCAGTAAGGAATTACATGAATCACAGAAATGATACCACATTCCAAATTCTAAACGGCCATATCTTGGAAACAGTTGAGTGGTTCGCATCACTGGATCTTAATGTTGGTCAATTAACATTTCTACTGTAAAACAACATTTTCAAATAATAAATGTCTTGCTACTACCATTTTACCTTGCGCTCTTTCAGTGTTAAAAATGATGCTTCGCACTGGAATTCGCACTCTGCTTCAGTGAACAGAAACCCCGCCTACTTTGATTTGATTGGCCATCTCAATCATTTTGACATTGACTGGCGCTGTTAGACCGCTGAGGCAGACCAGCCTAAAAATGTAACTTGTAAACATTTGAGAAATCTAAACAGACAATTTGGCCATTTCTAATTACTGGGTGGGACTTGTCCCCCTCAATGTCTATGGTGGTTACTGCCCTGAAAGTAACACTGAATTAAAGTGAGCAATAGCATTCGCCTGTTAGTCTTCCCATCAGAACTCGAAAATCAAAGTATCATCGCATCTCTCGACCTCAAAAACCTGACAACTCGGAATACAAGCTCTCGTAATATGACATGCGAGTCGCAAACCTCAAACGATGGTGTCCAAGGAGAGAACTAGCTTTATTCACACACAACGAGAGCTATAAACAAGTTTTTTACATTTAATTTCTGCACCACCAGCATCACCAAACAGAACTGCAAAAATAATGATTGATATCAGACAGGTTTCCCGAACACTTGCCCCATCTGCCATTGATCACACACTCAGATCCCACCCCAAAATATACTCATCTGCTCATAAGAGAAAGATTATCTAAAACCATCTAGGAACTTCACAGAGCAGATGACATGGCAGAAGACAGATGTGGAGAAAGGACAGAGGACTATTTGATCAAAAATAATACAGCTGACCTCATGCAACATACAGTATATGAGCGATAACAATATGAGAAGGACCATTACATTTTTTTTGGTGCATGACTACAGCAGTCTATTTGAAATGAAATGGAGAGACTGCAGTCTCAAATGGATGGCTGTAGACTAGAGAAGAGAACATAAGATATTTTGATTTATACTGTTTATCCTTTTATTGGACTTTCACTGCAATGTATTATGTTTCCTTCTTGGTGGAGCACATTTCATCTCATTCTTTTTATCTTTCTCATCCATTTGACAAAGCCTGGACCTGGAAATAAGTAAAAAAAAAAAAACTAATTAAATTTTCTCATTTTTTACACAAATTTTTGTGTTAACCATGTTATTTATACTACCATTTACTATACTATTTACCATATACTACACTACCATTTAAAAAAGTTTGGGGTTGGTCATTTTTATTTATTTTAAATTTTTTTAAATACCATTTATTTGATCAGAAATACAGTAGTATTGTGAATATCCTTCTACTACGCTGATTTGGTGCTCAAGAAATATTTAGTATTTCTATCGATGTTGAAAACTGTTGGGCTGCTTAATATTTTTGAGTTTTTTGATTCTTTTATGAATAGAAAGTTCCAAACAGTATCTACACTCTTTAAAATAAAGGTGCTTCCAGATGCCATAGAAGAACCTTTTTGTCTAAATGGTTCCATAAAGAACCTTTAACATCTGAAGAACCTTTCTGTTTCACAAAAGGTTCTTTGTGGCGAAAGAAGGTTCTTCAGATTATAAAAAGGTAAGAAAGAGATGGTTCTTTAAAGAACCTTTGACTGAATGGTTCTTTGTGGAACCAAAAATGGTTCTTCTATGGCATCGCTTGAAGAACCTTTTGAAGCACCTTTATTTTTAAGAGTGTATTTTAAATAGTATTTTTTGTAACATTATAAATATTTTTATTGTCACTTTTAATCAATTTAATGCGTCTTTACAAAGTATCGATTTATTTAAAAAAAAAATATAAAATACTGACCCCCCAACATTTGAATGATATTGTGTATATGTGACCCTGGAGCACAAAACCAGTCATAAAGGGTAAATTTTTCGAAATTGAGATTTCTACATCATCTGAAAGCTGAATAAATAAGCTTTCCGTTGATGTATGGTTTGATAGGACAATATTCAGCCGAGATACAACTATTTGAAAATCTGGAATCTGAGGGTACGAAAACATCAAAATATTGAGAAAATCGCCTTTACAGTTATCCAAATGGATTTAATTGGCTAGGACGACACTATGATTAGAGAGCACTGAAAATCACATTATGCAATTTTCCAGTAACACACTTTTGACAAGAAGCCTTTGTGATGAGGAAGAGGGGAAACACACACAGGTAGGGCACCGAAATCAACAGACTGAAATCTGCATGAGTAATCCTAACATGTCTCATCAGATCAGGACGTTTTCCCTATGTCAGTTTGCTCCCCGTATATTGCTCAAATGCTCCACAAATGTCATATGGGCCTCTGTGGGAATATATTTACATAACACCTCTCCACTGCTTGCCGTTGCCAAAGAGGACCAATTAAACATAAAACACGGGCGTATGTGGTAAAACGCCCCTGAGTTTTAATAATTCATGATATTTTTGTTCTATAAAACTTGGTTTGAGGATCTGTGACATCAATCAAAAACGAAT
Organism: Sinocyclocheilus grahami; assembly: GCF_001515645.1. NCBI lineage: Eukaryota > Metazoa > Chordata > Actinopteri > Cypriniformes > Cyprinidae > Sinocyclocheilus > Sinocyclocheilus grahami. Next base: position 1,444,428 of record NW_015505400.1, on the reverse strand, counting down.
GAAGCATTTTTTTCAACAGAGCCTTTTTGTTTTGATTAGATGGAATGAAATTCAGGCTCGACTTTTTCATTATTTCAAAAAAGGGCAGAGTGTCAAGTTACAAGACAGAACAAAAAAGCTCAAGGACACAGACAGGGAGAGAACAGTATAAAAAAACTGTACAGCCCCAACGGCAGTGTACTTTACATTGCAATTATGACATGTAACATGACAAATATTTCAGTTTAAACATCTCATAATGTCTGTTTAAAGTTCACTCTCGAACGTGCCTGAGCTTGAGATGGGAGTTTACAGGGCAATTTATCCAAATTATTTGTCAGCAGGTCTTCTGTGAGCTTATTTGCCAATCAACAATGACAAATAAGGACATAACCCAATTACGACATAAAAAAAAGCCCCTTTGATTGTTATACAAAAAACCTGAGCTCTTGTTATAGCCTAACATTGATTGTTATCAGCCAAACATCTCCTGGGGTTATTACTGTTAACTAAAACTAAAGCATAAAAAAAAATATATATATATTTATAAATCAGCTAGCTGACAAGTCAACATTTCTCATTTTTAAGTACTAAAATAACTAAAACTATAAACATAAAAAACTAATAAAAATGACAAAAACACAACAAAATTACTACACTTTTAAAATGAAAATGAAAACAGAAAATACAAAAATAAAATATAATTAAAAAAATTTACAAAAACTATAATATTATATCAATGATGCTAAAAATAATACTGCTGCAGACCGAAAAAATCCATTAAAATAGGGCACAATGTACTGTATTCATATAAATAATTTTTTTCTATATTGATTTTTACAGGTGTTTTACCTGTATTTTGAATTTTGCACTGCATTGCATTGTGTTTCAGGGTTAACTGAAATGTCTGTAAAATTAATGGATAATGTCTTGGCCTTTTATTTTATTTTATTTATTTATTTATTTAATTTTTTTATGGTGCAGGATTATTATAGTTAGCTAAAAGTAAAACTGAAAATTAAAACAATTAAAAACATTTGAATAAAAGGCTATACAGACTATACATTGAAATAAGATAAACATTAACTGAAATAAAATATTTTTAAAAATTCAGCTACAGCACTCATTTTAATTTGATCTTATACTAAAACAATTAAAACTGAAAATAAAATGAATAAACTAAATAGACATATATATATATATAAAAAATAAAAAAAAAAATAAACATACTCCATACTAAAAATGGAAAAAATAGAAATAAAAACTGATTCAAAATATTACTAAAAACGATTATTGAACCTCAATGATACTAAAACAACACTGCCAATGTACACTGACTGAACTGCTGCTAATACGCATAACACATACGCTTCAAAAGTTTCGTTAAATGGGCCGGTGAATTCCCAGAAAGTCAAACACAGGCCTTGAGATGCATTCCTGTACATCTCCACCCTCCAAAACAACCCTTACCCAACATATTCTCCCTGTCAATGAGTCAGCTTCAACAAACACGCTGTAATAGCTACCTGTCTCTTTAAAATATGCAGGTTAAAATATCAATTCGAGCGTGAGGTTAAAGACAGAAGGAAAAAAATAAAGATAGATTCCTGGAATCCTGACAGCAGCTGTCCTGGTTTCTGTATTAAAATAAGCATGCGTTGATGCTAAAGTTATTGGTGTGTGTTATTATTAGTGCTCTCTGCACCACAGAACACAATAATGAAAGGAAAATGTGTGTCATCGCCACGGCAACTGTTTTAATGCAAGACTCCACGTCAATAATAGTTAACAAAATTGCACTTAAACCCACAAATCAATTTTGTGTGTGTGTGTGCTTCAAGTTGAAGTGATGAGTGTGCATGTGTGTGTGCAGAGATTGGAAATTTTAAATGCATGTCTTATTAGAGTTGATTTCAGCATAATCAGTCTTTCCCTAATTATTATTCACAGCCGCGACCTCTAATGAGTCAAATAACATCCATCTATTAATGTTGCGGGCTGCTGAGATTCTGCGCCCCTGTTGGTTCTGATACTTCAATATGCCTGATGTGAGAGCCAGAAAAGATTACAACATACACTACCCGAGTAATATCGATCGTCATGTTGTAAATACAGAATAACATTGTACAGAAATATCTGGAGGTGTAAAGGACAAAAGAAGGGCTGCAATAAAAAATAAAAATAATAGTGATAGTTATAATTTTTAAATTAATTCCCCCCCAATCACTTTCCTCACCTGCCATTGGTCAACAAACAAATAGCCCCACCTCAAACTCATGCTATTGGCTGAAGCAATGTTGCTGTGTTAATGCTCAAACAAACACATGAGCAAAATTTTATAATTTTCTGGAAAATCAATATATGAAAATATTAACATAAAAAAATACATGCATCACATTTAAAGTGTTCACACTTAAGTAATTCTTAAAGGAATTAAACTTAAACCTCTTTCAAATTAGTAAACTGGAGTGGGAGAAGAATCCAGCTCTCACTGCATTCACATTGCAGTGTTATTTTAGTATTACTTATGGTATTATAGTATTTATCAATATTTTGTATTAATAAATACAAAAATAAAGGATTTTTATATTTTCAGTTATTTTCATTTTAATTGTGTTTTTTGTCCTTTTTAATAGTTTATATATATATATATATATATATATATATATATATATATATATATATATATATATATATATATATTTAGTTTTAATATATATTTTATTCCTGTTTTAGGTTTAGTGATTTTAATATATCAAATTAAACTTATTTTATTACATTAAGCTGCCAAGGCAACACATCTAATTTCAAGTTTTATGTTTTCATCTTAATAATAATACTAAAAAAGTTTCAGGTTTAGTTTTAGTTCCTAATAACAACACTGAAACATAATAACATTTTCATAAAAATAAGCCATTAAGAAAAAAGGTTTTTAAAATCAGACTACATGCAAAGCAGTAGATTTTAGCACAAGTACTTATTACAGAAATAATAAACAATGTGTGAATCTTTGTATTACAGACACGTGCATTATAGGTTTTAATAGCCTCTTTATGATTAATTGCTTCGTGTATATCACATTTGTGACCCTGGTGCACAAAACCAGTCTTAAGTCGCTGGAGTATATTTGTAGCAATAGCCAAAAATACATTGTATGGGTCAAAATTATTGATTTTTCTTTTATGCCAAAAATAATTAGGATATTAAGTAAAGATCATGTTCCATGAAGATATTTTGTAAATTTCCTACTGTAAATATATTAAAACTTCATTTTTGATTAGTAATATGCATTGCTAAGAACTTTATTTGGACAACTTTAAAGGCGATTTTCTCAATATTTTTTGCACCCTCAGATTCCAGATTTTCAAATAGTTGCATCTCAGCCAAATATTGTCCTATCCTAACAAACCATACATCAATGGAAAGCTTATGGTGCGTTCGAGTCATGTCTGATAGATCGTATTTACGAGTTGAACGCACATGAATGCCACCACAAAGTCGTTATTACGAGTGGGGAAACTCAAAATTTTCTTTAAGCCACGAGTTTCCGAATTGGGGGCGTGTCAATGAGAAACATGGCGGAATCGATGGATGCAACGTCTGTAGATGACGGTAAATGTTTGTTTAAATTGATAGTTTAGTTGTCCTATAAACTTAAATTGGTCATGTTCTTGTTACGCAGCTGAAATCCAAGTAAAAAAATGCAGACCCTGTTGTATTTTCTTGTAATTTATTAAAAGAAGGTACACCGCCATCTTGTGCCGACTAAACTGACTTGAACGCACCCGACGTCGTAATTACGACTTGTCAACTCATAAGTACGAACGTCCCAGGAGGACTTGAACGCAGCATTACTTGTGAAAAATGTACGCTTATGACATGTGGTCCAGGGTCACATTTGTAAGTTGCGTCTGCTCATCGTCATTTTCGTCGTTTTGTTGTTTATCTGCTAATTGTTCGCAAGCTCTTTATACATTTTCTGCTGCTAACTGTTTACATCTCACCACCCTGTCTTGTTGGATGTCTGGACATTTGGACTCGTATTTCCTCCTAGCTCTAAAGTGCCGCTGTCACGACGATGTTTGGATTATTTGTTTCGATCAAATGGATCACCTGCATTTCAACCTCCACCACCACCACAATCAACGTCATCATCCCTTTTTTGGATCTAAAATCATCAAACATAAAAATTTTTGGACTGTTTCCTGTACAAACTTCTACCCTTACCTGTGTTGCCGGTGTTCGTGACGTGCTATCCCTTTTCATATGTTGTCTTTTTCTGGTTAATATGGACATTTTTTACAGCTTGTTACAACTGCACCAATTGAACAGTTTTTCTTGGCTGATTTTTCTGCATATGATTGGTGTAAGAGTCTTGGAATTGCTCGTGGTCCTCGTTATATTCACCGGTCACCCAAGCACTGGCTGATTCAAGACTGCTCTTCTCCATCTTCAATACCTGTGTTACGGTCTAATAGAACTGTCTAAACCACACCTCACTGGAGGCGTAAGGACTTTATGGCTATACTGGATTATTTTGATTTATCTCATGCTCTCATTCTCATACCCTTGACTTAATCTGCTCTGTTGGCATTGACAACGTTTGTGTCAAGGGTCTCGAAGTTGGCATATCTGATCATAAACCCACTGACTTTAGTTTTTCTCTCCCACTTGCAAAATCTAAAATGAAATCTACAACATCCTACCGAAACATGAAAAACATAAGCACTGAAAATGTCTCTAATGCTATTGCTGCCTCCTCTTTGTCTCTCTCTGTTAATCTCTCTTGTCCTGGTGAGATTCTCTCATTATATAACGAAGCTACATCTGTTGTTCATGTTATCTATCAACTTTATGTAAAGCGTCCTTGTGTTCTTGAAAGGCACTATATTAATAAAACATTATTATTATTAAATTAATAAATGTGAATTAAACATTAGAAGCGAATTCAAATCACTTTTTGGTCCACTAAAACTCAATCCATTTTTCATTCAGTTTTTTTGGAAAGTCTTTGAAAACATTATTGCAATATTATATTGTATTATTTATATTTTTATAATTTTATAAAATTTTTATCACTTTTTCACATTTAGCTGATCTAGCCATATAACTATTTAGATGTTCATTTATATATATATATATATATATATATATATATATATATATGGTATTGAAATTGTAAACAATTTAACCATTTAAAGACAATTTCAGGTACCTTCTAGTCTGCTATTTTCACTGACTGTGTTCTCTGTTAAACAGCAGTACTTTAGTATTTCAAGCTATTTGTCTTTCTCCTCATGGTACAGGGTCGTCAACGAGATAATATAAACAGATTCCCCAGATAACCAATCACCTGCCACAATTTCACATAAATATATAAAGCTTTTCGTATTCAAATGCCCCTAATATGCCCTCCACCAGTTCCTGTTCTTCTTCTCCAAGGACTTGCCTGTCTTAAAAAGCCCGAGAAGCATTCACGATTCAACTATTACCCTTCGAACAAGCCTCTCATTGACTCCATGATGGACATAGTATGATATTTTCACCAAACTGAGAGGAAACATTGAATTGAGAGAGTGGGCGCTTTGGAAAAACACAGCGTTCCTGCACTCAATTACTGAAACTGTTTCTTTGGTGAGGTTGTATGATTGCTGTTTGCGTGCCACAGGAATCACTTGATAATTAAGCCCAATATATTGTGATTCACTTGTGATACAGATGTGGGTGGCACAACTCTACCCATAATCCTATGATATTACTCTTTCTTTGATTTCAGCTTGTCTGAGCTTAAATTACCCTGAGCCCATTTTTCCAGGATATCCCCTGATGTCCAACCCATTTGTTGATGATTTATGGCACCTGTCGATATTTTACAGCAGTGGGCATTCGTCCGCTGTAGTTCCAGCACAATTCGTGTTGCTCCCTAGCAACAAGCCAAAGCACTAATATTCCTACAGAGGGACCAGTTCCAAATAAAAATGTCTGTATTATTGATTACCACACAGCAAACTTTGCATTTAATGGCTCTTGTACAACAAGACAGGGTAGAACAAATTTGGTTATGTCAAAATGTTCTACTTGCTGAAGAGACAAGAAGAGAGACATGTTGAGCCTATTATTCTAATGATGCCTCTATATAGAAAACTGAATAACAAGGTGCAGCCACATACAAAAGACACAGATATTGTTTCAGAGAAAGAAAGATCACTTGCCATTATGTGCTCAAGAAAAAGGAAATACAGATTTCTAGCAAAATAACAGAATATTCCCCATATATCTGTGATTACTTTGCAAGCATTATCAAATTAAGCAACGTTGTTTATGTTGCAAATATTTAAATAGTTTCCCAAACTGTGCAATTAGACTAGATTTGCAATGCCTCCTAATAATTTGAATAGTGTTTCTGACCTTAAGTGGTCAGCAGTTATGAGTTTGATTAACTGAATCAGTTCAAACTAATTTAATCGGTTCAGTTTGACTAACTGAATCGGTTCAAAATATTGGAATCGGTTCAGTTTGATTAACTTAATCGGTTCAAACTAATTGAATCAGTTCAAAGTGCTGTTTTGTTTGCATCAAATAAATCATATTGCATATGTCATATATTGCAACATTTTAGAAACAATATACACTAACATTCAAAAATTTGGGGTTAGTAGTGACAAAATTGTAAGTGCTAATACACTGGCTGATTAAAAAATAATATATTTTTTAATTAATTTAATTAATATTTCACATTATAAAATGTATTTGATTGTTTTGTATCATTTTAATATATAAATATATTATATAAATATTACAGACTAATTATATGTTTAATAAGTCTATTCCAAAAAAATTTCATTATCATAGCAGCATTTTATGGCTCAAAATAAATGGTTCCCTTAGTAAGTGCTAATACACTGGCTGATTCAAGCTGCCAAAACGCTTTATTTCTAAAGCTATTCGGTTACTAAGATTACACACTTGTGATATTATTATGCAAAAAAACAAATCACAGCTAAACCTTTCTAGAGTGCATCGAACGCATTTGCATTCAGTATCTCTGAAACATATGCCTTCTTTTTCTAGAAATATATCTTTCATGCAACATAACAAGCATATCTGTGTGCAACATACAGCAGAATGACAGAGCGAGCGGTTCACAGAGTTGTGAGCTTGAGTCGTGGGAATTGAATGTGTACTGCAAAATTCTCATGAATTGTTCAAGAGCTGATATCATGGAACATCTCTCGTACGTACTACAAAAGATCCGATCTGGCCCTTTGAGTGGCACCCCAGAATTGATCTCCAGTCGAGTCCGAAACAATGGAAATAAAGGAGCTTTCATTTCTGAAATCCATAAGCACGACAGGGACAGATTAACACATTGTCAGGCTTTGATGCAACCAGGAAAAACAGCTGAGCATAGCTAATTTTTATGAAAAAATAAATGCAAAACAGTATTTAATTCTACATGTTATATTCTCACATAAACCTACGTTTACTCTTTCTGATTAATACACAAATGTTTTTAAACAATGAATGCACGTAAGTACCATAACATCCTCGACAACATATTTGCCTGTTTTTATTTATTTTAACAACAAATTTCAATATGCAGCAGTCAAACACTGACGACGTAAGGCACGTATGTCAAAGCGATTAACTTGCGCTTGTTCACGGGAAATCTGGGAAGCCTGGAGACAATGGCGGCACTCATGTGACTCAACATGATGACAATAGCCACAGACAGAGGGAAAGAAGCGCATTACCCAATGAAACTAATTAAAATGCATTTTGAGGGTGACACAAAGGAGGGATTAGATGACAGAGGATAAGAAGATAGTATGCTATCAATGCACTATTGCGCTGATTTCTTCATCTGCAGTCAGCGGTAGACAAGACCTTTGCAATTACTGTCCAAAGAATTAAATATTCATAATTCTAGGAGCTGGCTCAAAGAGCGTGCTTATTAAAGGATCACCGTCCATCTTGAACCGCGGGGTTCCGCGCTATGAAAGAAAAAACAAAACCGTAAAAAAGCATGCTAATATAGGCAGAAGCTCTCATTTATTGCTAGTTTTTTGAAGAGATATCTAAAATGATAAAAATATATGTTCAGTATGGATGTGTCACGGTGAGTCTTGCTGGAAGCACGAAGGAGGCATGAATAAACTTGAACTGTCTTTAATGATGAAAACGCAGGGGAATAATCCAACATAGGAAAAGCACAAACACACGTTACTAACGAGTAGATCCGACAAAGGAACACAGAGCAACCAGGAACTTACATACACAGGATGATACTGTGTTCAGGATGAACTCAACACAGGTGCAAGGAATCATAAAGCAATCAAACTAAACAAGAACAGGAAAAAGACCATATAAGGAAACACAGGAAGAACTACGGGGGCAAAACGGGTCCAAAAGTCTGACAGGGTGCAGTATGACCGAAATATTAATCTTATTTTAATATCACGGTAACAGCATTTTCCCAATATAGTTCTTTCCAGAAAATAAATAAATAAATAAATTGAGAAAAAAAAATTCCTCAGTGGTGCAATAAAAATATTGCTCAAAGAAATATTTATTTGAGCATCTTGCCTTGCAGAACACAACAGCAATTGCTCAACCAATGGAATAAGTTTGGGGCGGGGCTATCCTTTCATCTGACCAATGGCAGATTGGGGGAGGGATCGGGGCAAATAAAAAATAAAACACACACACAATCATTATTTTGTTCCCTCGAGGAACTAGGGTTACATACGTAACCTGAGGCGTTCTCTTTGGTGATACTATAGTGGCACACATTTAATTAGATTTTTTTTTTCTTCCTTTTTATTTGGACCTTCAATTGGAAAAATATGTTTTACCCGCCATGAAACTGTGTAGAATTAATTTAATCAAAAACAGGCAGAACAAATAGGGGAAATGCATCTAACTGCCATTTTATTTATTTATTCATTAATTCATTTAAATAAAATTGTACAAATAAAATCAATAAACCAATATCACAATAATATTAAACTGTAAAGTATTTCAGATATTTTTAATTATATGATAATAATAATAATAATAATAATAATTAAAAGGAAGACAGCAGCATGATGACAATAATATAACAATAATAATAATTATAAATATATTTAAAAATTTAAATTATTATAAAATACTTTGTTACATTTTATACAACAAAAAAGCAATTACAATACTAATATTTATGGTTGTTTTTTTCTTTTCACTTTGAAACACACAGCACATTAGATTGCATATTTATATAATTACAACATTTGATAACGGCACTAAACAATGTTGCATTCTCAGGCAGTGTTAGGCCCCGATCACACAGCACGCGTTTTTTGCAGTGAGAGGCGCCTTTTACAAATTAATTTTTTTATTATTGGTAGTGAGTATTTTGCACGCTGATTATGCACCCCGAGCGCCTCCCGTTTTAGCTGTCTGTTGCACCTCGCGTTTCTGTAGGAGTGCTCTGAGCGCCTGAAATTGAAAAAAAAAAATCTCTGAGCGGAAAAGCGCGATGTCATTCACGTTTATTTCCACAATCGAATCGTTACCTGGAGCTGTTTTTATTTTTTTAGTTTCTACTAATATGACCATTTCCTTAACAGCAAAGCAAAGACTTTAGAGCGCTCATGCTATAATCCTTAATCAGACTGACAGGACAGCTGATTCGGTGGTTGCCTTAGCAACATGAAGAAAAAAAAACCTGCAGCGCACTGCTCTCTTCTAAATAAAAAAGTAAACTAAAAAAAGCCAGTGCGGTGCGCCTCGCATTTTCAAACCTGAAAAACACATTCTGTCTGATCGGGGCCTTCGAATTAACTTTTAAAAAAAACTTTTTTTAATACATCATATCATTAGTCACTTCATCCATAAAAATGCATCATTACACCCCTGTTAAACAGTGTAATTATTCAGGTAGTTAGTTTTAAACATGTCAACAATTTTATGCTAATGCTACAGTGCCCCTTGTGGCAATGCTGAGAATGCAACATGTACTATACCATAACAAAACCTCCACTTGTTTACATATTTCTACCATATCGCCTAGCTCTATTCTAGAGGAAACTGATTCTTTGACTCTGAAGACTCAAAAGGGTTTAGCTCGCTGGATATTAGATACCACATGTCTGAGAGGTGCCATGTTGTTACGCTTAAACTCAAAGAGCCGCGGTACGTGCAATGACAAGAAAGGAAACACCAGCGTTCACTAATGGCTGTTATTAAGCAGCACCGACACTCACTGGAAGTTAAAGGTCAAACCTACAACTGCCCCGAGGCAGAGAGGGCAAGAGGTGGCTGCTGATGGCTGTATAAAAAATGTTTCCATGGGCAACTGGTCTCAGATCAGTAGTAAAGGACATCTTTGTTCTACTGTCTCAATGGGCTAACAGCTAACTTGATAAATCCAAGTTCAAGGGAGTTTTCCAGCCACTGAAATATCAGCTTACAGGAACATGGTTTCTCTACTCTTTAAACGCATGCTGCTGTCTTCCTTTTCAGCAAACTTGTGCAAATCCCCTGGGGGTTTGAGAGCAGCCCCCCCGAGAGCAATACCACATCCTCTAAAAAACATCAATGAGGTTGAATTTAACAATGCAAAGAAAGAAACCAATTTAAAAGAATAGTTCACCCAAAGTTCTGTCATCATGTACTCAACCCTTGTGCCAGATGCGTACTTTTTTTTTTTCATGGAACACAAACATATATATAGAAACCATATCTGTCAAGTTGCAAAAATGACAAAAGCACCATAAAAGAAGCCTATATGATTTGTACATTATATTTCAAGTGTTCTGAAGTCATATGACAGCTTTGTGTGAGGAACAGAGACAAATTTAAGTTCTCCTTTTGTGTTCCACAGAAGAAAAACAAAGAACATGAAGGGGGGATAATTATTGACATAATTAAAAAAATTTTTTTGTAAAACTAGTATTTTAAATGTAGTCAGGTATTTAATGCAACCTGGACAATTTTCTGGATATAAACCCTATAAAGCCTGACAAACAGTACAAAATGTATTGTACCTTTAGACAAAATGTGTATAAATAATTTACATATGGCTTTTGTTGAGTATTATATTTGATACATCAGGCTTTTCTGAGTGCAAAAAGAAAGAAAGACAGAAAGAAAGAAAAAGAAACACCTACATTTTGCCCAAACTGAACAAAAATATGCAATGTAAATCAATGAGATGACAATATATGACAGTATATAACAGTATAAGTCTACTTACATAAAATGCATATAAAATCAGTTGTAACTTTATATATCCCAATGATATGTGTTATTAAGATGATATTTATATACATTTTATGATCACAGCATTGCAATACAATGGTGATTAAGAGTTGACCAAACAAACATTCCTCAAAAAGCCTGATGTCTGATATTTGATACTCATATTTTAACATGATTAAATAAATGTATGCATAAGTTCAACTTCAGTCCGGTAAGTGTTCAATCTTGAAATATTACTAACAATATAAAAGTTATTCTTACACTTACTTTATAAAAATCAGTAAAGATTTCACAGCAAAAAGACATGTGAGCCACGAGCACAAGCTGGACCTGTTTAGAATTACACTGAAAGGCCTTTTACAAAAAATATGATCTTTTACTAAAATATAATCTATCAAACAGACAACACAAGGCACATTTTAGATGGTTTACAACAGGTTTTTCAGCAAAGTTTTGATCATGTTGATAATTTAGAGGCCTTAGAAATGTATGTGTCAAATATGACACAGTAGGCTTTATATAGGGTTAAGATAAAACTCTTGAGTGGAATGAATTTGATTAGCAAATAAATAAACCCCACATGCACACAATATTCAGAGCCATATGACCAAGCAAAATGAATTAGCAAGAGGACACTGCAGGCAAATAGGGCATTAATTAGCCTAATAGACGTAAACGGCACAAAGTCCGAGATGTTTAATATTTAAGGAAGGCCTTCTTGAATTTCACAACTCCCCCCAAGCTTACTAGACATGAAATGATTGGCTGACGATAATAACAGATTAGTCATCGTGAGTGACTGGGGCTTGGCACCAGACACCACAATAAGGCACATTGTGCTTCCTGACAAACGCAGCCGGCCCCCTCGCTTTAAAATATAAGATTCCACAATAGCTGCCCGGAGGGGGTGACGAACTTCAGAAAAGATCACCACACTGCATTAACATTTATTTGAATTTCCTTTACAGGAACAAATGCAGCTGTCTGAGAACATATAATGCAATGCTCCTAAAAGACAAATGAACACTTATTTTCCATCTGTTGTTGGCAACTCTTGCTATGGTTTTTCTCTTTCCGTTCAGCTTCAGGTTGTTGGGTTGGGGGTTGGGGGGGGGGTGTTTGCCGTTATAGGAGGAGTAATGTTAATAACTTGACTGTTGTTTCAGGCTCTGTAATGGACAGACAATAAAACTATTAATTTCCTCAAAGGTCAGGCCTGGAAGACGTGCACATTGTTGGACTGTGTGCTGGCACGGACGCTATCTCACCTCGCATACTTCAGCTCAGGGAGTCTTGCCTTGTGGATATGACGAAAACGGGATAAAGTAACAAAGACAAACACGTTTGGGCGATGATTACGGCTTCTTTCCCTGTTTTGTGTTTAAAAAATAACTCTGCCATTATTAGTGAACCAGCAGGCTTTTTCCATTTCAATTCCCACTCCACAGTTTTGGAAACGCTGGCTCTGGTGCCTGGATTCAGTCAGAGAGCAGTGATATAAGAAGATCAGAGAGCTCTAATGGACAATAAGCCCTGTAAACTTCCAACGGGCTTGCCAATAAGAAAAACATGACAGTTAGAAAAAACCCAAGAATGAAATAATCGCCTGGATTGAGAGCAGAACAAACAGAGCAATCTAAATCAGTATAAAGAGAGTGAACATTCGTTTCTGTAGCATGGATTATTCAAATATCAAAGCGCCTTTTCATTTACTTTGGCAGTATGGTGATGTCTTTTTATAAATAACATCTAAATTCTGCAGAATGGAAAAGCAAATGCTGAAACAAGCCTGTTTTTTCTAAAATGTTACATATGCTCTATATACATAATAATGCATTTTGTTATTTGCGCCTCAAATATAGGACACAATTTCCTGCCCAGAATCTCCATGTTAGCAACATCATTTGTATTTAGCCCAGAATATATTACCCTGACTGTTAAAGCTAACGTGTCATCTGTTTTACTCTCCTTTGCATTAGCCTCGCTCTCCCTGCCAGTGCACAACGTGGATTGCCTTTTTCAGGACATGAAACTGAAATTCACATAGATTCTTGTCACAAATCAACTGCAGCATTAATTTTTTTGATATGTATGTCATTTAGCAGACAGATTCTAGCCGATATCCCCAGAATGCAATGAGCCAAAAACTGTGTCAAACAGAGATCCCAGATAGAGGCTCCACAAACATATAGTCTCAACAGATAATAAAAAATGCCACTTTTACTACTCCATGATAGTAGGTAGGAATCAAATGGAGAGATATAGGAATAGCTGGATAGTCACAAAGATTTATAACATTCATTCATAGTCAAATAAATATAGTAAAATATATAGACAGATTCAGATAGATACATTAGACCGACAGACAATAGATAATCAAATGCAATGGCAGACAGACAGATAGATAGTCAAACGAAACACTAGACAGACAGACAATATATAATCAAATGCAATGACAGACAGACAGACAATAGATAATCAAATGCAATGACAGACAGACAGAGACAATAGATGATCAAACGAAATGACATGCAGACAGACAGACAATAGATGATCAAACAAAATGATAGACAGACAGACAGACAGACAGATAGATAGATAGATAGATAGATAGATAGATAGATAGATAGATAGATAGATAGATAGATAGATAGATAGATAGATAGATAGATAGATAGATAGATAGATAGATAGATAGATAGATAGATAGATAGATAGATAGATAGATAGATAGATAGATAGATAGATAGATAGATAGATAGATAGATAGATAGATAGATAGATAGATAGATAGATAGATAGATAGATAGATAGATAGATAGATAGATAGATAGATAGATAGATAGATAGATAGATAGATAGATAGATAGATAGATAGATAGATAGATAGATAGATAGATAGATAGATAGATAGATAGATAGATAGATAGATAGATAGATAGATAGATAGATAGATAGATAGATAGATAGATAGATAGATAGATAGATAGATAGATAGATAGATAGATAGATAGATAGATAGATAGATAGATAGATAGATAGATAGATAGATAGATAGATAGATAGATAGATAGATAGATAGATAGATAGATAGATAGATAGATAGATAGATAGATAGATAGATAGATAGATAGATAGATAGATAGATAGATAGATAGATAGATAGATAGATAGATAGATAGATAGATAGATAGATAGATAGATAGATAGATAGATAGATAGATAGATAGATAGATAGATAGATAGATAGATAGATAGATAGATAGATAGATAGATAGATAGATAGATAGATAGATAGATAGATAGATAGATAGATAGATAGTCAAATGACAGGCAGGCAGGCAGGCAGACAGATAGATAGATAGATAGATAGATAGATAGATAGATAGATAGATAGATAGATAGATAAACAAATCTGTTTCATCGTGAATACTTTCTCTCAGGAGTGTTGTTAGGCTTTATTATTCATTTTACGGCGGCTATAATTGAGCAGGTACATCACATCCGCCGCGAAAGAGAAGCCACTTGTGATTATATCACCACCCTCCAGGTGCTGTGCCAACGATCTCTCAAATGGCACTGAAAATACGAGACATTTCCACTTCTCACGCTCCGTGCAAATCAACACCTGATCATCTTAAAGATTCCCCATCCGGCGTTGAGTTACCGTATGCTCATTATGTCCCATATCATACAAAGATAGCACAGCAGGGTGGGGTTCTGATCACACGGTGCATCTGATAACACCCAGCCATTGTTCAAAGACAACAACTCTTCAGTGGTCTTCTTATATATCATATATATCATATTAGTTGGAGAACCTAAACTGAACCCAGTAACAAAAGTGCAGGCTTACAGACAAGTAAACAGACAGATAGACAGCACCATCCTTCCTGTGACCTGAATGGTTTTGATGTCGGCAACCAAAGCAGAAATTAGATGAGGTATCGCTACCATCACGAGAATTAATTTGAGCAATATATGCCAAAGTCAAACTTCATCACACTGCGTAACAAGTCCAGAGGGGAGATATGTTAATTACGAGATTAAGAATGCATCAAGTCAATTTCAAGTTGTTTTTCTTTTCCTTTTTTTTCTCGGTTCAGCTTCAGCGAGAGCCATTAAACCTTTTTTCCTCCATCTAAGACACTAACTTGGCGGCTGAATATGAGCAAAAATCTGCTTGAGTTTGTTACTGGTGAAATGGAATGTGACTTAAAACTAATTGCTGTCACTCGACACATGTTTAGCAACTTAAATGTGCACTTGCTACAAGACTGATATATTACAAGATATTAGGCGCTTATTGGGTGTATCTGCAAACGTATTCCAAAAAATTCTTCCCCATTAACTGAAACAGTGCCGTGATCCTTGCATACTCTTGAAATGTGTAGCTGCAGTGAAAGTGATATTTTTGAAAGCCACAAAAAGCATGGAGAGGGTGGAACCAAAACGGAACATCATTAAATCTACAGCACTTTCAAGGGCAGTTCAAAGATCTGCATTATTATTATGCAGCATCCCAGAGCGCTCTGACAGGAGCCTAATATGGCAGAATCCTTATAGCTATCTTCTTGTCTCCCTCGAGACACGGCTAAAATTATTGCAGTCCCTCTATCGAAAGCAGGAGCTTTTAAAATCTAATTATTGCAGACTTCACAAATCAGAGCGTAAAGTTTATGTCAGATTTCTAGACACTAAGCCCTTCCCTGATGGCAAAATATATTGCAATAGAGGTGATAAACAATGTTTCAACTGATTACAAACTGTATTTTTTTTTTACATCCCCACACAATTTTCTTGGCAGTCCTTCACTGGCTGTCATCCACATACCAGACGGTGAAAAAACCCCGTTTTAATTATTAATACACTCCCTATTTGTGCAAGTGAACAATCAGCTTTTTATTCAGCATCAATTCCAGCCAAATGCCTTTTTATTTTTACACCAACGTTTCAAAAGTGACTGGCACAATTTTCATATCACCTGCAGATAGATTTCTTTCTTAACCTGAGAAAGGGTGCGTTAAAATGCTCCAGGTCAAAAATTAAAAAGCAAATCATGTTGGTGAATCATTCTCCTCAGCCCAAATTAATTTCATAACCACCTCTGATCTCATATTCAAAAGCAAACGAGTTTCCTCTGTGACCCCGTAATTTATGATAATGTATTACACCAAAAGGTCAGATAAGTGGTCAATTCCAAAAAAGTTTCAGTTAAAGGGACAATTTGCTCAAAAATGATTTTCGTGTCATTCCGAACCGGTATGACATGTATGAACCTGTATGTTCTTCTGTAGAACACAAAAGGTGAAATTTCGAAGAATGTACTATTTGCTCTTTTCCATTAAATTGCAATGAATGAAGCTTTGAAAGACTGGACTGGTTCAGTTATCGAGTTTAACTCAAAAATTCAGTCACAGCCGTTATTATCAGGGAATAATGACTTCATTTTTGGCCTGTTCGTCAAACAAAGCTATCTTATGATTTAAAGCTTTCAAAAGGTTCTTCAAGCGATGCCATAGAAGAACCATTTTTGGTTCCACAAAGAATCATTCAGTCAAAACCATCTCTTTCTTACGTTTTTTTATAATCTGAAGAACCTTCTTTCGCCACAAAGAACCTTTTGTGAAACAGAAAGGTTCTTCAGATGTTAAAGGTTCTTTATGGAGCCATTTAGACAAAAAGGTTCTTGAAGAACCTTTTGAAGCACCTTTATTTTTAAGAGTGTACAATGCTTTGATAAATCAGATCCTTACTGAGCAATCACACAGGAAGCGTAATCACACTGGGTGTGATCCGTCTGCACATTAATGAGCATTTACACACCATATTGTTCCCAGTTAATGAGAGACACAAACAACCAAAGAAGGAAAAAGCGCAGAGGGAGATGAATGCAGGGGCGACACCCTGCCTGTTTAAACAAGTGTCAAACTCAAACACTTTCTTGTTGTGTCTTGTACAATCACTTAAGTTTCTACTCCCCGTAAAAAATAGGTTTGACGCTCATAAAGAAAAACATTCAAGCCATGTTATTATCTGCAGGCGGTTAGTCGTGACAAACACCACATTATTTTCTCGAATGTTACTTGAACGCAAATGTGAAGTGGCTTACTTTGATTTGTGCAATTAAATGCTTTCAATGTATGCTGAGCTGCAATAAAGAATACTGCCATAATCAAATCATTATTCTGTACAGCTCATGTAAATGGTGCCACGTGCCAAACAGGGACTGTGAGAAATGAGAAATCACACTGTATACCGAGTTCAGCCTTCTCTTTGAGGACGTCCTTGAAGTTGAGGCCGCTGTTGAGCGTGGACTCTCTGTATTTGTGGAGCGCTTCTCTCTGGCCGTTTTTGCCGAGCTCCTTCAGCACGGTGGGTTTCAGGGGTATGGCCTGCAGACCCTTGTTCCAACTCGACACATCTGCCACCATCCATTTCACCAGATCCTCCAACTTCACTATGACTTTCTCAGAGACGGCGATAACTTCATCCTATTAAGAGAAATATGCAAAGTGAGGAAGGGCACAGGTATAGTGGCAAAACCAGGCAAAACACTCTTAAATTCCTAATGGGGTCATATGATGTTGCTAAAAAGAACATTATTTGGTGTATTTGGTGTAACGAAATGTGTTTATGTGGTTTAAGGTTAAAAAAACACATTATTTTCCACATACTGTACATTATTGTTTCTCCTCTATGCCCCGCCTTTCTGAAACGTGTCGATTTTTACAAAGCTCATCGGTCTAAAAAGCGAGGTGTGCTCTGATTGGCCAGCTATCCAGTGCGTTGTGATTGGCTGAATACCTCAAGCATGTGACGGAAATGTTACGCCCCTTACCTTAATGTGATGCCCTATTCCGTTGTGTTTGCGGAACGATGTATGTTAAAAGCACACGTCCAGTTTTGTGTGAGTGAAGGAAATCCGCTTGGGAGTGGAGAGATTTGTCCTCGCGCACATGGATCGCGTAACATTATGCGCTCTTGACATTGTCATTAAGATCACACTATAGAAACCGCCTAAAATTAGAAATTTATTAAAAACAAGCCTATGGCAAGACATTTGGTAGGGGGGCACCTGGGGTGGCCAGCCACATTTCAGGGGGGGGCGGAGCCACCCCTGGCCACCACGTAGACACGCCCCTGCTTGTATCATCCAAAAGTTTGGGGTAAAAAAGTTTTTTTTTTTAAAGTAATATTTTTATTCAAGGATGCATTAAAATTATCAAAAGTGACAGTGAAGACATTTACAATGTTATAAAAGATTTCTACTTCAAACATTCAAAAATAAATGCTGCTCTTTTGTTTTTCACAACAATATTAAGCAGCAAAAACTATGATAATAATAACAATTAATAATTGTGCCCCAATAATAATTGATTAAAAAAACTGAACATGAAATCAGCATATTAGAATGACTTCTGAAGGATCATGTGACACTGAAGACTGCAGTAATGGTTGCTGAAAATTCAGTTTTGCGTCACAGGAATAAATTACCTTTTGACGTTTATTTTAAATGTAATATTTCATAATATTACTGTTTTTACTGTATTTTTTATCAAATAAATGCAGCCTTATTTTAAAAACATTAAAACATTTTATTCCAACTTCTGATCATTATTGCATATTTCAAAACTTTTTATGAAAATAATGATTAAGATGTGTACACTAACTGATTCAAGGTTTAAGTAATACATTTTTTTATTACTTTTAGCTTGATGGTTACACCACATAACATTTTTAGAGTCAATAAACTAGAACTTTTCTTGAAAACTGTACAAAAAATGTTTCAAACCCATCATGAATTCAAAGTGTACATTTCTTGGCACATGAGTTTTAAACTAGGTTTGTAAAAATCCCTCTTGTTCTTTAACGTAATGACCCATTACCAAAAAATGGACTCCACACAAACAAACTAATCCGATTTCATTACTTGCAAAATGACATTGTGAACAACCATAAAGATCGGATTTGAAAAACAAATCAGTATCGGGTTCAATGTACATAGCATAAGGCAAAACACAAAAAAGCACAGCCCCAGCCAGAGAAGCATTTCTTCCTTCTAATATATATCTTGTGCAGGTTGTAATTCAAAATGTTGTAATTTGGATTGCAATTCCATTTTAATGCATCACGGCACTAAGGCATTACAGTGACTTCTCCAAGCAGTCTTGCTTGCTTTATACGTTTATAAAAGTTAAGCAGGAGCTTTGCTTGTGACCTGGCACGCAATAACAGAACGGTCCCAGTTATACAGGGAATCTGGGGAACAGATGCGTTCATATTTGGCAGAGCACTGGATCATGCACTTTTGACTGACTCCACTGCACCGTTCAGCACGCTGAGAAAATTCACTGAATGCTTCCTCCGCATTGTTTGGTTAAGTTTCCTAAGTTTGGCCCAATAGCAGTGAGCACAGATCAGAGGGAATACCTGCACTGCAACACTAGAATATAGTTCATTTCTTTGTTTCTGTTTCTTTTTAGGTTTCAGATTTTTTTTTTCTTGGTTCCATAGAATAGGTCCCATTGTCACGTTGTCAAGCAAACAATTTATCTCTCGCACAGACAGAGTAATGGGTCGAAAATGGAACTTTATCTCAGTGTACTTAACCACACCATATGAAAAGGTTTATGAAGTTACTAAGAGGTACAAAGTCAAGGGGGTTAGGCCTTAATAAAAGCCACAAATGAAAGGATATGAACGCGTTATCTATGATTTCCTTGCAATGGGGCATATAGCATTCCCATGCAATGTAGAATACTGCAGGTGAAACCAGTGGAAACTCAACTGGTGGGTCGCAACCCACAAATGGAAGAGCAAGAAGCATAAACACAATAAGAAAAGAGTAAAAAAAATGCAAACAATAATATTTTATTGTATTTTATTTTGCTCTCCTAACTATGCACTATTATATAGTTGCATTAACTATATAACGGAGCATAGTTGGGATATCAAAATAAAATAACACAAAAACATAATACAATTAAAAAAATAAATAAAGAACAAGATAAAATAAATAAATAATAAATATTGGTAGTAAAAACAAAATGCAAACAATAATAAATTAATAAAATAAATAAAAATAAAATAGTTTAAAATAAAATGAAATGATATAGTAAAAAATAATAAATTTAAATAAAATAAAATAAATGAAATAATAAACAAATAAATAAATATGTTTAAAAAGAAAAATATTCATAAGAAAAAAACTAAATTAAATAAAATGTAAAAAAATAAAAATCAAAAATCAAATTAATTACAATAAAATGAAATAATACAAAAAATTAAATTAAATATGTAAATAAAATTAAATAAATGCCAATTAAAAACTCCATATGTCTTTTGTTTACTTTTCATTTTGGTACTGTGTTAGATGTCAACTCCAATTTAAAAACTGGTTCCTGAAGCAAAACTATATGAGAACCACTAATTTAGATGATCTTTTTTCATCCACTACGGGTGTAAATAGAAAAAGGCTGCACACCCCCAAATGTTTGCAGCAGAAAAATGAATCTAGCCTCTCCATAATGACCATCTGAGCACAGAGACATCTGTTTTCACACGTATATAAATCTAAGTGGGTCAAACACTGTTAGTCCTGATGGCGACACAGCAAACTTTACTATGAGATCAAGTGCCCTGCTCCGCCGCTTTGAAGCTCTGACTGCGCCTCACTGCTTTGACTGAAATATTGCTTCATTGTGTAAATTCATTTAGGAGGATGCAAATAAAACAATAAAAGGAAGAAAAAAACTGAAAAGACTGCATTTCCCTTCTATTATTAAGTGATGTTATGAGAAAGATCAATCAAAAGCTTTTACAGATTTCCTTGCTTTACTTTTGGATTTACACTCGCCTTCTTTTTATTACACTTTACGGGTCTTTCAGAAGCAGAGTGAAGGGTTGCAGACGGCGAAGCCCCTGAACCAGAGTCATGCTGAGCCCATCTCACTCCGCTGATTCAGGGGTCAGCTCAAGAATTCCCCAGGTCACCGCAGATTTGTACACCTGCTTGCATGTCGATTTAATTATTGACCTGCTAATGTGAAAAAATGGCCTTGCAGATTCTTATGAAGTCTTTTAAAGTCCAGTTATAAGTTAACTTGAATAACTGATCTCACTCTGAACTCAAACTAGAAACTAGGTCTGGGCGGTACAACTTATAAAAAATGTTGAATACTGAATTATTTCTATTGATATGGATATTAACGATACACAGTATAAGCATCAATATTTACAACAACATTTTAATACAAGAAAAATGGCATGAGGAAAATCGGTCACTGAGTTAAGTTTGAAATTTAAGATTGAAATGAATGAACGAACGTCTAAAATTCTAAAATAGGAGATTCTATTAAAACCTCCTTATCTAAATTCTTTTATATTCGCATACAAATCAAAACTAATAACACACTCTTCTGGAAACTTAATAAGCAAATAAAGTTTTAATTGTGAAGAGTATATGGCAAATAGTCAAAGAAATTTTTTTGATAATATCCTTACAAGAAAAATGGCATGAGGAAAATCGGTCACTGAGTTAAGTTTGAAATTTAAGATTGAAATGAATGAACGAACATCTAAAATTCTAAAATAGGAGATTCTATTAAAACCTCCTTATCTAAATTCTTTTATATTCGCATACAAATCAAAACTAATAACACACTCTTCTGGAAACTTAATAAGCAAATAAAGTTTTCATTGTGAAGAGTATATGGCAAATAGTCAAAGAAATTTTTTTGATAATATCCAAAATAATTTTTGTCAGCCTATAGTGTAGAAGACTATAAGAAAATGGCCCTCAGACACATTATTTTAGCCAAACATCCATTATTTTCCGATCTAAATCTAAAAAAACAACAACTGAATGCAAGAATGAGTAATACTGAATTATTACCATTTATATGCATATTAACAATACACAGTATAAACATCAGTATTTACCTGCATTTTGTCACCACAACATTTTAATGCATAAATAAAACGATGCAAATCAGTCAATAAATGAAAGTTTTTAACCTGTTCATTGCACAGAAAATACATCAAACTAAATCTAAAACTCTCAAATCTAAAACACACTCTTAAGGAAACATAATAATAATCAAATAAATTATCAACATCAGAAATATTGTGAAAAATATATTGCAAATATTCAAAGTATCTCACCTATCCAAGCTCATTTTTGTCATACTTAGCATAGAAGACTATAAGAAAGCGGCGCTTGGCTGCATAAAGGCAGGAAAGGAATCAAAGTATACAATTCAATCTTGTCTTAATCCATTCTTCCGTTTATGAAAACACCCAGAGATTTTCTTAATACCACTTAATATTGGATGTCCCTAATTACTATGCATGTAAACAACAGCTAATGCTTAACTGCACATAGCTAACGCTGTTGTACAAACTTGTTTACATTTACTAATATTCCTATCACAATCAAAGCACACTTAAACCTAGGAGTTAATGGTATGAATGCAATCTTACAGCCTTAATATCATTTTTATATCATGGCAAAAGAATATAATCACAATAAAGCCATTTTCTCTGTATATTCAATACAAATTATTTATAAATTAAACGCTAAAACCTATTGTTGGATAGTCTATTAAAATAAATACTTTAGAAATGAACGCTACTTTATCTCATTCAATTATTTCCTTTATTTTAGTGAATAAACTAGACTGTACTAGCATTAGCATCAGCCAGCTAGTACGAAAGATCACTTGAATGAATACATTTGATTGCTCTCTTTAGGTAAACTTTCACCGACGTTACACTCTAAAAAATGCTGGGTTAAATATAACCCAGTGCTGGGTTAAAAAGGGACAAACCCAGCTATTGGGTTGTTTTGACCCAGCTATTGGGTTGTTTTGACCCAGCGATTTTTTAGAGTGTAACGTCGGTGAAAGTTTAACTTAACAACGTCATTGACGTCACAAGTTCCCAAGTATAGACACAAATTGTCACTGTTTATTTTCTCATCTCAAAACTCCAGTGTTGCATTAAACGTCTGTTTTGCACATTCACACTGAAGACGAGACTACTTTATCCTGCTGCAATTAGCACAGTCGCTGTCAAAGAGGCATGAACTGATTCAGAAATAACTTGCAGATGTGCAACTGAAATCTCTCCTGAATCTAATTCAGTTCCTTTTACAACACGCCAACAACAGCCGCTTGTTTGACTGAGTCGAGCGGCGCACTGATTGGACGTGGAAGAGCAGCGCTACTTCAGAATGGGCCGCTCTGAAATATGATGACACTGCTTTACAAAATTAAACCCATTTGTCATGAAACACGAAAGCTTTGAGAGACAATACAAATGTTTGTTCGTAACGCTCAGATGAAGGTTAAAGAAAAACAAGAAATATCAATGTCAACCACACACTGGGGTTAAAAAGTTCAAATAATCATGTTTCAACAAACAAGTGTTTAAAATGACTAGTCGTCCATCAACCAAGGTTGACTATTTTAGCTGGATTTTTTTCCAATTGAATATGTTTGGCAGCAGTTCTTTGAAAAGGATCAGTTTAGAGATGAAAAGCGGCTTTGTGCTTTATCACGCCGTTATACTGCCAGCACGGTAAAGTCTCCAAGAAGTTGTGTCTGTAAATTCACCACATTTACCACATAACTGACAAAATTATTCTTGTATACAAATCCACCGTCCAGACAATTCAGATATCCCACTGTGAGCAGTTAATGTTGCTTATTGTGCATAATCCAAAGTTTTTTGTGATAGTTTAGAGCAGGGGTGTTAAACTCAATTCCTGGAGGGCCGGGGCCCTGCCGAGTTTTGTTCTAACATTGCTCCAACACACATACCATGTAGTTTTCAAATAAGCCTGAAGGACTTGATTAATTGGATCAGGTGTGTTTAATTAGAGTTGAATCTAAACTCTCCAGGGCTCCAGCTCTCCAGGAAATGAGTTTGACATCCCTGGTTTAGAGTGATAAAAGGTTTAAGGTGAAGATCCACTTTCACTGTAAGGTGCGGCCAGTGAAATTTCGGGCAAAATTTTGCATGTAAGTCTATTGTCAGTAGCGCATATATGAAGCACAGCTCACACACAAGTCACTTCGAATCGCCATGTCCGAATTGAACCAGTTGCGAAATCTGTGTGGGGAAATCTTTCATCCTCTCGCGCAAATTCCAGATTGTATGGATTCCTGTTGAAATCTGCAGAATAACGGTAAATGTGACAGGCTTTCAAAAAAAAAGCAACTTGAACATTCTGCTAAATATCTCCTTTTACATTACTGGTCAAAAGTTTGTAATAATTAAAAGATTTTGAAACACTTATGCTAATCAAGGCTGCATTTATCTAATCAAAAGTACGATAAAAACTTGTGAAATATTATTTAAAAAAATTGTTTTATTGTGTTGGCTAAGCTTACTCCAGTATTCAGTGTCACGTGGTCCTTCAGAAATCATTCTAATATGCTGATTTGGTGCTAAAAAAAAAAAAAAAACTTCAGTAAGATTTTTTTTTAAAAGTAACATACTTTTTCAATTGTAATATTATTTCACAACATTACTGTTTTAACTGTATTTTTGATCAAATAAACACAGCCTTGGTGACCATGAGACTTTTTCAAAAACCTTTTAAAAATCATAAATATTCTAAACATTTTGAGTGCTAGTATATGTTCCAAGCATATAATAACAGAACTTCATATAGATCAGCATATTAGAATGAATTTCTGAAGGATCATGTGACACTTTAGACTGGAGTAATGGCTGATGGAAATTCAGCTTTGCATCACAGAAATAAATAATATTTTAAAGCATATTAAAATAGAAAGCATTATTTTATATTGTAATAACATTTTGCAAGATTATTGTTTTTTTTCTGTGTTTTTGATCAAATAAATGCAGCCTTGATGAGCAGAAGAGACTTCTTTAAAAAACATTACAAGTCTTACTGATCCCAAACTTTTGAGCGGTAGTGTGTATATATAGTGTTGGGGAAAGTTACTTTTAAAAGTAATGCATTACAATATTGGGTTACTCCCTAAAAAGTAACTAATTACGTTACTTAGTTACTTTTTATGGAAAGTAATGCGTTACATTACTTTTGCGTTACTTTTTAAATATGAGCAGGGCTTGATTGTTTTTACTATAAGAAGTTCTATTTATAGCAAATGTAAAAGCTCTTTCACACCAAAAAGTGTAACCTCAGGCTGAAGCAAAAGTAAATTCACGTCTGTACAGTAGAACGCAGGAGAAGAAACACACTTCAGCAATAAAAAAAACAATGAAGCACAATTGTTAGTTTATCTAGTCATTTTTGCTTATTAGTATGGTTGAACTGGATCATCAAAGGTCAGCAGCAAAGACATTGCTTAGTAAAATGGGATTAGATGCATTTGTGTTATTTAACATATTTAATTATTGCAGGTTTGCATCATATTCTGAGTTTGCATTTTACTCTTTTAATTAATTTTGATGAATACTAAATCAGTTTTTTGTGAGCGGGATGAATTAATGCACATTCACATTTAGTCTAGAACTACAGTAGCTGCAATATAACAAAGAGTGAAAAATGTAAGGGGGTCTGAATACTTTCCGTACCCACTGTATATATATATATATAGGTGAAGTATGTCTTTAAGACCTAGTCACTGCCTAGTCAATTATGAAAATATGTAGTTTTGCACATCCCTAACGTGAACCGCCACGGGAAAGTAAACAACATGTTACGGAATGTTACCTACAGGAGGAGTGCTGATTTAATTTGAACTATAAATATGTCTTAGGGATTCAAACACAAACATGGACTGATGCCAGGCAGCAGAGATGTGTCTGGATCGCTGCCACACGCTTTCTGCGCAACTCTGAATCTTCAGGTTTGCAATTCAAATAACAGCTGAAAGAAGCAACTAATAAGACATTATAGCACCCTTCCCTGGATCCTTTCAAGCTCCTGGCTTCCAAAAAAAAAACAAAAAAAGGACATTTGCAAGAATATTTGCACACACAGCCATTATCTTTACTTACACATGGTTTACAAATGCACAGTACTGGAGGTTTCGTATGGATATGCAAACTGTTAGACAAAGTGTACAGTGCTTGCTGGAATCTGATATGCAATCTATTTATAAAGCACCAACCCCATTTAGTTCTGCTCTTATGTCACATAAATGCTATTCAAGAGTATTGCCAGTGCACACAGCGTTAAAACCCTTCTCTCTCTCACACACACATACTAAAACAATGATATTACGAGCTAAGGGACTCTAGAACAACTGGGTCCAATTAAAGACTGAAAAACTGTGAGAGCAGTGCTGAGCTCTTGCCAAAGCAATTCCTCCCTCAAAAATGACACATATTTTCTGTGAAATACAATCACAAATGAAATATTGGCTATGGTAGGGAGTATTCTGTATCTTTTATTTCTGTGAAGAAAAAAAAAACTTTTCTGCTCTAGGACAGATTAAATGAGATGAAAGACAAGAGGAAGTATAATTAGAAACAAACAGATCCGCGTGAAGCCGAGCCGAACGCCAGTGCTACAGAGTACAGTAAGACTGTACACCCAAGAATTTGTTGGCCCAGCAGGGCAAAAAAAGTCGATTCAAAAAAACAAAAACTGCATGTCTTCACAGGAGTGTTATGTTGCCCTCTCTAGGCACAAACTCTAAGTGTTAAATTTTATCGGCTGGCTGCCAGAAAGAGATCACTGCAGGCCTGTTGCCGTTTCAGCCGCTGCTATCCTTCTAATGAATGACTAACCTCAGCCAGAGGGGAAATTACATCACCTGGGTGTAGAAACAAAAAGGCAACTGCAGAGTGGCCCTGTTTTATCACACAAGAGTACTCGCATACCTTCCTGTTTGCATACACACGCTCGCTAAACATTAGCACATTGCTAGTCGTGTTATGTAAAAGTCTTTGCTGCTGAGCATTCAAATAAGACTGAATGTTGATCTAAAGTTCAAACGGTTTATATTCAAGAGGAACTTGTCAGATCAGTGGCTCTCCAATGGTTTTGCTTCAGGATTTAAAAATAAACATCAAGCGGCAGCCCAACAGGATCAAAAACGTCAGACTGAAGTGTTTTTAATTTTTTTAATTTTATGAATATAATAATAGATGAATTAATAATAATAAAAAATATGCATAAAAATGTATTATTTGTATATTTTTTTATATAATTTTTATTATAATATTATATTGTAATATATATATATATATATATATATATAATAAAAAACATTAAATATATAATATAATATTATATATATATATATATATAATAAATAAAAAACTGAAATATATATATTATATAAATATAATTTTTCATATTTTTTATTTAGAATTAAATAATTTAAATTAATAGTATACAATTCTGTAAAAACTAACCAATAATAACTGCACACACCAATGCAGTCAGAGTCATGTCTTCTTTTTATATTATTTATAAATGTACATATATAAATTAAACAACATAAAAATATTTATTCATACATATTTTTATTTTATTTTATTTAAAACTGTGTGTGTGTGTGGGGGGGGGGGGGTTCTAAATTTAACAATATAAAATATTTAATATAAATATTTATATTTATAAACAATTTATTAAAATATTTATATATGAATATTTTATATATTTTTAACATTAAACTAACCAATAATAACAGCACACACCAGTGTAGTCAGGGTCGTATTTTCTTTTTGTAGCTTTCCCAGATGCAACCTTGGCATCTGTCTAATTTGGCTAGCTTCATAGGTGACAGAATTTGCATGAAACAAATATGGGAAGCATTTTCTCTGACCTTTTAAAAGTTGATAATTTGATTTAATTTTCTACACTAATTTCACACAATGAAATGCTAAGTTACATTTTATTATTTGCATTTATAAAGTTTTTACACACTCTTTGCGAACAGAACTGTGACCCATTTCTGGGTCGTGACCCATCAGTTGAGAACCACTGATGTCGACTCTCTTCTCGTAAATAGAAAACATGTCTATTATTGTACCATTAACACAGCATAGTGCAGCCTCTGCAAATGCATGGCAATTTCTTTGATAGTTGATTAACTTTATCAGCGGTCGCTCGGGTTATTCGCTGCAAATGCAAATGTAATTTAATTGGACAATCTGCTGAGTGCATCTGAGGCTGCGAAGTAGTGAAGCTCACATTACTGCAGGTGCTTTGGCTGACACTTAATCACATTGTTATTTAAATTCGCCATGTCTCATTTAGCAACTACACTGGGAATGCACAAAAGGGTGGTGGACATTTTTCACTTTTTGCACAATACTTGTAAGGACATGTGTAAAACAAGTACACTCCATACTCAAAATTACAACAAATAAGATGCACACAACACTGCATTGTGTTTAAATGAACACGTTACACAACATTAACTCATTTTGCAACCCTATTCTCTGACAAAGCTGGTTATATTTTGGAACTGACATACTTCTGTTAGTCAGCCAATCAGACACCATTTAAAGGGATAGTTCTCCCCCAAAAATTAAAAATTTGTCATCACCTCAAATTAAAACATTTATGCATTTCTTTCTTCTGTTGAACATAAAAGAAGATATTTTAAAGAATGTTAGGCTGCTGGCAGCCATTGAATACCACAGTAATTTTTTCCATGCTATGGAAGTCAATGGCTACCAGAAATGTTACTTACCAACATTCTTCAAAATATCTCATTTTGCAAACCTGCATGAGTTTTATTCTTCTGTTGAACACAGATTAAGATATTTTGAAGAATGCTGGTAACCAAACAGTTGACGGTAGCCATTGACTTCCATAGTATTTTTTCAATAAAGTGGAAGTCAATAGCTAACCAGTAATTATTTGGTTACAAGCATTCTTCAAATTGTCTTATTTTGCAAACCTGCATGAGTTTCTTTCTTCTGTTGAACACAAAAGAAAATATTTTGAAGCACGCTGGTAACCAAACAGTTGACGGTAGCCATTGACTTCTGTAGTATTCCATAGAATTTTCATTTTTGGATCGACTGTCCCTGATTAGTAGGCCTACTTAGTATAGTTAGTATGTTAATAAGTATATGCTATTACTCCTAAAAACAGTTCCCAAAAATGACTAACAGCTAACAAAATGCCCTATATTCTCAAGACTGTAAAGTATACCTAAGAGCAGAGCATTGTTCTTGGCTAGTAATCCTATCTCCCAGGCCGTTTCAAGATCAGCAGTCATGAATGTTGTATAAGCAATAGTTTTCACCAATATTCACAACGTTCTATTGTTATCTTATTTTAAATAGTTATCAGTTAATATCAGAAATAGAAAAACTATAAATAAACAATCTGTATTTAACAGAAAATGACTGTTCGTGAACTGTTTTTATTGTGTTGTTTGCATAAATTATTTGCATGACATTTGCAATGCATGACATTTAGTTCGCTTGCTATATATATAAGAAATTATTATTATTATTATTATTATTACAACATTAAAATCATTTTAATGATGTAGCATAATAATTGTTTTGTTTTCATATTAAAAATTAGCCACTGAAACATGAAAATAATCATTATCCTTAAAATAAAACAATCTGTAATATTTATGACTTTAATGCTCAGATGACGTAAAAATTGTTACACTTTTTACTGAGTACCCGGGAAATATCACATATTATTATTATTATTTACTTATCATTGTATTAAAATTAAAGTCAATAAACATATTAACCACTAGACACATAAAAAAACAGAACAATCATCATCATCAGTAAAAACCATCTGTAATATTTATGAATGACTCATCCGGACTACATTAGCTTCCACAAACAAAAATCATTTTTAATGGTCAGCTCAGTTAGAAATTGCTATATAAATACAGTACACGTTTTACAGAGCATCCTACAGATATCACGTTATTATTATTATTTTTTATTATTATTACACAGTATTATCAGACGTAATAATATGTTAATAATATATCACTTTAATATAATAATTCATTACAAAGTCATTACAATCAGTTCTACAACGTACTAACACGATATAGGTGTTATTCATATCATTTAAACCTTGCTTAGGTAAATGCAGAGCAGCATAAACAAACACAGTACTGTAAAAGAACAATGTGTCAGTACCTCAAAGGGTTAAATCCCCAGAAACAACATTTTTCTGTCGGGCAAACACATCTCACAAGCTTATGGTGCAGCACTTTGATATAATAACCTTCATAAATCTCACTCGCTGCTTGATCAGCGCGCAGTTATTTGTTATTAATCAATTCCCATTGATATTAGTTCGCATCGCACTCTTCAAACGTCTGCCTTCCATATTCGCCAGCATAAGCTATATATATATCATTAGCGCCGATCAGCACATCGATCGTTCTATCGCTCTATGTATTTGCCTTGATCATAGCGGCTCATCAGAAGCAAGCAACACTATTTTTATCAGCGATCAGCAGCTTCAGTCGTCTTTGCTGTTCTCAGTTTCCGCACTATTGTATATCAGATGAAACAAGCAAAACACTGATGTGACAACTTCACACAATGGCACCATTCTCATCATCGCACGCTGTTAGAAACGCAAGCGCTGAACGCTCGCATGCAAATGAGCCGAGGCGAAATTAACACGAGGGTCCAAAAAATGCTGGGTTGAATACAACGCAGTGCTGGGTAAAATAAGGACAAACCCAGCAATTGGGTTGTTTTGACCCAGCGGTTGGGTTTCTACCCAGAAGGTTGGGTTAAACATTTAACCAAACCGCTGGGTCAAAACAGCCCAATTGCTGGGTTTGTCCTTATTTTACCCAGCACTGGGTTGTATTCAACCCAGCATTTTTTAGAGTGTATAATTAAACGCGATGCATTAGATGTCTTGTGATCAGATAGCGGAATTAATAGATGCGATGCAAAGCCGGCTCATATTTCACCCACACCACAATAAACACATCGCGGAGGGACATGGGAAGCAGGAAAACGAGAAATTACCTCTCCGTGAGTGACATTTCTGCCCTGGGGGGTATCTTCTGGGAGAAAATAAAGTTTGGAGCTGGATAGAAGTTGCTTGGTTGTCCTTTCCTCCCATACGAGTTGTAGCTCTGCTATGCAGATGGGGTCCCCAGCTTTACATCTGACCAAGAAAAAATCACCCAGGGATAAAATTCTCGCTTTGCCTTCAAGGTGAAATCTAAACGCCTTGTAGAAAATGTAAGGTCCGTGCAAACCACAAGGTGAGCCTACCCACTGCGGAAACACAAATAGACATGCCATATTTATATTCGGCAGCACAATTTTATATAACATAGTGAGCAGACGCGACCAACGCATCACATGATAAATCACATTAGATAGAAATATGAATAATAAAATATGAACTTTTGCATTAAAGTTTCTTCCATTGATTTCTTATCGCAACATATGACTAGATGCGCGCTCGCAATAAATTCATTAGGAGTGGATGCTATTACCAGGAGTGAGCTGGGCTCCATCTCGTCGCTCTGAATTGATTAAACTCAAACATTCTCTCCAAACTTGTTGGCTTGAACGGCTCACCACAGGTCCTGGAAGAGCCCAATATCAACGCGCTCATCAACGCGACGACCTTCAATATGAAGCCGACACGGTGCGAAATAAACGCATTTAAAATGTCCGCAATTGATGTCTAATATTTGTTCAACCCATAGTATTTCATTCACGCTCATTTTGCGACATTTTAGACCGCCGCGTGTTCACATTAAATTCGTGAATGCGAATCGAGTCTCGTTCGTGTGCGGTCTCTCAGCCCCCCGAAGTCGTTTTACAAAATCCCACCACCTCTTTCGACAAAGCCTGGCAGCGATAATATAAAAGCTGTACGGTGTAAACACGGGTTATAGATTAAACGATTATTTTAGACGTAAAACTAACGGCTGTGTTTGATCATATGCGCGATTATGGTTGCATGTGTCTGTCAGGACCCGTGTAAAGGAGGTTTGTATGAGTGTTCCGAAACATTTCCTGCAGAGATTCTTCCTTTTATTTCTCGAATGCATTTACTGTATAATCATTTCATTATACTAATGCAGCCACATTACCGCGCGTGAAGGAGGCTGGAGACGGGACGATCCAGAAGCGCCTTGTATGATCGCAAACGCTGTTGAAATGTATCAAACGCGACTAATGGAAACATTGTAATATCGCGCTTATTGGAATTGTTGCCACTATGGCCGCTGTGATTTGAACACGGTCCGTGCAAGTGCTCAAAACAAACAACACAATAAGAGGCCCCTGGCGTGTGCTTTAGGCGAATTAATGTCATGGTTAGAAATCAAACGTCTTACAAAGCGAGCAGACTCTTGATGGAGCGCTTAGTCCATGCTAATGTTGCTTTTTATCACAAATTAAAGTCGCGGGGCTGATTTTAAGGAACAATTTGATATTGCTATCGAGCTTCCACACAGTGAATAACGAATATAAACTAGATCTGTCACACAAATAACCTGATAAATATGTATAAACCTTAATATGCGTGCTGCATATTTTACACACACATATATCGATGCCAGTGAGATTTTGCTTGTCGTATTTCGCAATGTATGGCTGTGCCCTTAAAGTTGTAGCATATGGCCTAAATTACAGGATGTAACATTTACGTCAGCTATTTTGATGTCTTATGCAATGTTTTATCTCCAGTCACGAGGGGCAGCTGGTGATTATGGATGTGATGCTTCATATAACAGCTTAACCCAGATGAACTGAGCAGACTTGAATGTGATTTGATACATTTCAATCATAAGACATTATTTTGTTTTGGGGGCGGGGCTTATTATTTAGAAGAACTGGGTGAAACTATGAATAGGATATATAGGTGCCAAGAATTTAGATGAAATTTTAATGTATGGCCACGCAAATAGCTGATAATTTTTGTAAAATAATGAAATCGAAATAATAATATTATTATTATCATTAACAATAATAATAGCAATAACTAATAAATATGATTACAAATACATTAATAATAAATTATCAATTGTACATAATTAAGAAATAAACACATTCATAATTATTATTATTAACAATAATAATAGCAATAACTAATAAATATGATTACAAATACATTAATAATAAATTATCAATTGTACATAATTAAGAAATAAACACATTCATAATTATTATTATTAACAATAATAATAGCAATAACTAATAAATATGATTACAAATACATTAATAATAAATAATGAATTGTACATAATTAATAAATAAACATTAATAATTATTATTATTAACAATAATAATAGCAATAACTAATAAATATGATTACAAATACATTAATAATAAATAATTAATTGTGCATAATTAAGCAATAACCACATTAATAATTCATTAACACGTGTGTGTATATATATGTATTATATGAAAATGTTGCTGGTTATATATTTATTTAATTATTTCTTATTTTCTTGTACATTATTTAGGCTTTCTAATAAGTTTTAATTTGATAGATAGATAGATAGATAGATAGATAGATAGATAGATAGATAGATAGATAGATAGATAGA
>NW_015505400.1:1404456-1410484 GCF_001515645.1 Sinocyclocheilus grahami | reverse complement strand
ACATTAATAATTATTATTATTAACAATAATAATAGCAATAACTAATAAATATGATTACAAATACATTAATAATAAATTATTAATTGTACATAATTAAGAAATAAACACATTCATAATTATTATTATTAACAATAATAATAGCAATAACTAATAAATATGATTACAAATACATTAATAATAGATCATTAATTGTACATAATTAAGAAATAAACATTAATAATTATTATTATTAACAATAATAATAGCAATAACTAATAAATATGATTACAAATACATTAATAATAGATAATTAATTGTACATAATTAAGAAAAAAACACATTAATAATAATTATTATTAACAATAATAATAGGAATAACTAATAAATATGATTACAAATACATTAATAATAAATAATTGTACATAATTAAGAAATAAACACATTAATAATAATAATTATTAACAATAATAATAGCAATAACTAATAAATATGATTACAAATACATTAATAATAAATAATTAATTGTGCATAATTAAGCAATAACCACATTAATAATTCATTAACACGTGTGTGTATATATATGTATTATATGAAAATGTTGCTGGTTATATATTTATTTAATTATTTCTTATTTTCTTGTACATTATTTAGGCTTTCTAATAAGTTTTAATTTGATAGATAGATAGATAGATAGATAGATAGATAGATAGATAGATAGATAGATAGATAGATAGAATAATGCTGAGCATATCATAAATGTGTTTAAAAATATGAACTTTAAATAATGATCTATTAGGTATTCTGTAATGCAATAATATTTGGTCCTTTTATTAATGAAAATGATAATAAAGCTTATATAATAAGTGGATAAGAAATAAGATAGATAGATAGATAGATAGATAGATAGATAGATAGATAGATAGATAGATAGATAGATAGATAGATATTATAATGCTGAGCATATCATAAATGTGTTTAAAAATATGAACTTTAAATAATGATCTATTAGGTATTTTGTAATGCAATAATATTTGGTCCTTTTATTAATGAAAATGATAATAAAGCTTATATAATAAGTGGATAAGAAATAAGTAAATAAATAAATAAATATATAACCTGCGCCTGCTGTACATAATTAAGAAATAAACACATTCATAATTATTATTATTATTAACAATAATAATAGCAATACTAATAAATATGATTACAAATACATTAATAATATATAATTAATTGTACATAATTAAGAAATAAACACATTAATAATTATTATTATTAACAATAATAATAGCAATAACTAATAAATATGATTACAAATACATTAATAATAAATAATTAATTGTACATAATTAAGAAATAAACACATTCATAATTATTATTATTATTAACAATAATAATAGCAATACTAATAAATATGATTACAAATACATTAATAATAAATAATTAATTGTGCATAATTAAGCAATAACCACATTAATAATTCATTAACACGTGTGTGTATATATATGTATTATATGAAAATGTTGCTGGTTATATATTTATTTAATTATTTCTTATTTTCTTGTACATTATTTAGGCTTTCTAATAAGTTTTAATTTGATAGATAGATAGATAGATAGATAGATAGATAGATAGATAGATAGATAGATAGATAGATAGATAGATAGATAGATAGATAGATATTATAATGCTGAGCATATCATAAATGTGTTTAAAAATATGAACTTTAAATAATGATCTATTAGGTATTTTGTAATGCAATAATATTTGGTCCTTTTATTAATGAAAATGATAATAAAGCTTATATAATAAGTGGATAAGAAATAAGTAAATAAATAAATAAATATATAACCTGCGCCTGCAATATTATACATTCAAATTTGATCTGTTAAGCATTATGTAATGCAATGATATTTGGTTGCTGAATATGAATGTGTATATGTATATTATAGTAATCTTATTGTAATCTTAAGAATGAATCAAAGTTTCATGACAATTACTCAATCTGTTAATCATTATATATTTGTGCATTTTCGTAATTAAGGTTATTTTAAATGTTATCAACATCTTAAATCTTGTAGATTAGAATGAGTAAGATATTGGTCGTCAGCCAGCATTTAAATCCTTCTGCTCTGCAGATTTTATTGCAGCAGTGTGATATTATGTGACCGTCCTTGTGATTAGAGGAGGGCAGCGCTGTAAACGTCATGTCAGCCTATGATTAAACTCTTTTATTTGAGACAGTGAGCGGTAATAGCAAGTGCATTCAAGCACACCATCAATCATCCCACTGCACTGTGACACACATTGACATGAGAGGCGAAGACAGCCTCTGTACAAACACAGATCCCAATCAGATAAATAAACATAACAGGCAACATGCATAATACAGTTTTTTTCCCACCAAGTTCCTGTCAAACCCAAACTTTTTTATGTCGCCTGTATGTGTCCTATTTGTTATTTTAGTCCAGTCTCTGCTTTTCTTGGCTGCTTACCATCTCGGATAGTCATTACACTTTTCATCTTTATAAGCTATTTTAAAATACTGTTCTCCTTCCTGATTGCTCCAGCAGTAATAAATGATGATGACGATGTTAAGAATAATTTGCCTCACAGATTGTGTGTTTCAGTATCTGCTTTGCAGCATAGAGTTCTCGTGCTTGCTGACAGTATGAGTAGAGCAGATTGATAGCCTAATCTTTCTCTCGGAGCTGCAAGGAACATTTGCAGTTTGAAAGCTTGTGGAAAAATGGAATTCTCTCTCTCTCTCTGTCTCACCGGGAGACTCAATGTGCTGCTTTGCCTGTCAATGGATTTTTGCATGACTATGCGCTCTTCAGCACTCCATTAATCCCCATATTTGTTTTCAGAACAATGTGACACAAAATGTACTTCATTTTCAGTTCCGAGCTACATTTGAATACAACTGACAAGTTAGAAACCTTGCCATTCACTCACTCCAAAATGCACTAGTGTTCTTCTGCGTTAATTGCCTGTAATTATATATTATCCTCTTTGGTTTCAGAACCTGTTTTGAATTAGAAGCGGAGTGATTTCTGAGGATCGCTCTAAGGCATTGAAATGCTGTTCACCTTACTTACAGTAGTTTGCAGTGTGGGCAGCAAAAACAGCATCAGCACTTTTTTTTCTCTCCCTTTAGAGATAACATAAATTAATGACAAATTGCTACAAACTCAAGACTGCTGCCAGTGGCAGAAATCACACACTGCAACCGCTTCCCGAAAAGAGCAGAGCAGACACAGATTGAGCTTATCTAACTCATAAATAGAGATACTGTGCATTTACTGAAAAAAATATAACATGTTTATAGTTTAGTATGTACAGAATTATGATGCATCATTCGAAATGCCAGATGTCTGTAATCTGAAATTCATCAATATACAGTATAGATATAACATTTTAAATAAAAACAAATTATATATACTGTATATATATATATATATATATAGTATTTCTAAATTGAAAATAATAAAATAAAAACTATAAACAATGAATAATATAAATATAACGTAAATAATGTATAAATTGAAATTGAAAATTCAATTCAAATGAACATGAAAAACAAAAATTATACATAAAATAAATATTAAATATTAATCATATGTTAATTCTATATATTAAATATAGTCTATATATTAAATATATTACATGTAAATTAAATTCTACATTATATATATATATATATATATATATATATATATATATATATATATATACTGTATATAAGTGCTACACAATACTAGAATTTTAAAAATATATAAATACAAAATAATAATAATTAATCATATGTTCTATATATTATAGTATACTATAAACACAGTATTTTATAATAAATTATTTTTTATAATGAAAATGAAATAAAAACGTACATAGTATATGATATTTTTATATAAAAATATAAATATAATAATCATAAATGTTAAGGGGTCAGATAAAATATCAAAATTAAGATAAGCAAAGCAATTCAATCCCGTAGAAGTTGGATGCAGGGGCTTCGTGGGAAAGTCCGCAATCCAGCTCCTTCGAGCTGCTGGGACAACTGGGGTAAGCCTGAGGAGAGCCATCAAGGAGCTGGCGGAGGAGGCAGAGAAGGCAAGCTACTGGTTTTGGCTAAAGAGGAGGGACAGGAATTGGGGCTCAGTACCCCAGTGAGGGCAGCTGCAGGGGGTGGCGGGGAGACGTCCCAATAAGCCACTGCCCCCCCACCAGGAGACGTACTGGATAGGGGGCGAAACGTCCGTGAACGGTGGCACCAGCTGATGACCCTGCAGCTGACCCAAAAGGTGCACTGGAGGAGGTGCGGCAGGCAGAAATGTCAAGCAGGAAACACCATCTGTATATTGAAATGGATGTAAGATGAAGTTCCATCTACATTTAGAAGAAAATAATAGGGGAGGATTTCATTTTACCCCAGGGTGTATCTTGCCCAATCTTCCTTTACTACATTTCACGATTAATTATTGGTAAGGAAGGTGACATTTTAAAGTGCAAGAGTTTTTCAATATTGTCTGCTTTTATGTTACTTCCAAATAATGCAATACAACAAATATTTTCATGTTAAAATGTAATAAAATAAATGAAAGAAACACATCTACAAACATCTTCAGTCATGATAGATTACCTAAATAGAGTTGCCATTGGATTTTTTTATTTTCTATTTTTTAATCCCACTCTTTATTTTTTCCCCTCAACAGCAGCATACCGTTATAGAAAACAGCCATCAAGTGTACTGGAACCTGCTGGCTTGAAAACAGATGAGCATATGTTTAAAGCAAATGTGTCGAGTGACGTGCAGGAATATCAAAGAATAAAATAATCACCAAACTAACCAGTTCATATTCATGCTGTTTATTTATTCAGAATATCTCTAATATCTCATTGCACCAATTTTCAGTTAAAGGGAATGCTTATCAATCATTTTTACAGGTCCATCTGCTCTCTCTTGTTCAGATGCATAGACACAGAGCAGTAAATATGATGATATATGAAACTGGCAGAGATGATGACACCAGCCAGACAAAGCAACATATGAGTTCCCACCTAAAAAATAGCAAATATTGCTGCATTCTTCCAACACCTCTCGTTCCTATTTAAACAGTGTTAAGACAGTAAACTAAATAATGTAAACTTGACTGACACCTTCACTTCCACTTTAAAGGGATATTTGCGTTGTTTATTATTTATTTTTATTTATACTATATATAATTTTTGTGCAATTACTTGCCTGTCAGTTGAATGTGTCAAAACATTTAGCAGTGTTTACATGTTGTTTATTACTGCATAAAAAGATGTTTAGTTTCATAAAGTTGATTTCAAAATGCACCTACATTTTTTGCATTTTGTGTTTTTCAGTTGAATAAAATATAATTTTTCCCTATATATTTCATCATTGAGGATGTCTCTAAAAAAAGTCAAAATATCTTGTCTCGTCTCGTTCTCGTGAACCCAGTCTCGTGTCTCGTCTCGTCTTGTTCTCGTGAACCCAGTCTCATGTCTCGTCTCGTTCTCGTGAACCCAGTCTCATGTCTCGTCTCGTGAACCCAGTCTCGTGTCTCGTCTCATCTCGTGAACCCAGTCTCGTGTCTCATTTCGTTCTCGTGAACCCAGTCTCGTGTCTCGTCTCGTCTTGTTCTCGTGAACCCAGTCTCATGTCTCGTCTTGTCTCGTGGACCCAGTCTCGTGTCTCATCTCGTCACGTTCTCATGAACCCAGTCTCGTGTCTTGTCTCGTTCTCGTGAACCCAGTCTCGTGTCTCGTCTCGTCTTGTTCTCGTGAACCCAGTCTCATGTCTCGTCTTGTCTCGTGGACCCAGTCTCGTGTCTCATCTCGTCACGTTCTCATGAACCCAGTCTCGTGTCTTGTCTCGTTCTCGTGAACCCAGTCTCGTGTCTCGTCTCGTCTTGTTCTCGTGAACCCAGTCTCATGTCTCGTCTTGTCTCGTGGACCCAGTCTCGTGTCTCATCTCGTCACGTTCTCATGAACCCAGCCTCGTGTCTTGTCTAGTTCTCGTGAACCCAGTCTCGTGTCT
>NW_015505400.1:1395805-1404065 GCF_001515645.1 Sinocyclocheilus grahami | reverse complement strand
TCTTGTTCTCGTGACCCCAGTCTCGTGTCTCGTCTCTCGTCTCATCTCGTTCTCGTGAACCCAGTCTCGTGTCTCGTCTTGTTCTCGTGAACCCAGTCTCATGTCTCGTCTTGTCTCGTTCTCATGAACCCAGTCTCGTGTCTCGTCTCGTCACGTTCTCATGAACCCAGTCTCGTGTCTCGTCTCGTTCTCGTGAACCCAGTCTCGTGTCTCGTCTCGTCCTCGTGAACCCAGTCTCGTGTCTCGTCTTGTCTCGTCTCGTTCTCATGAACCCAGTCTCGTGTCTCGTCTCGTCACGTTCTCATGAACCCAGTCTCGTGTCTCGTCTCGTTCTCGTGAACCAAGTCTCGTGTCTCGTCTCGTTCTCGTGAACCCAGTCTCGTGTCTCGTCTTGTCTCATTCTCGTGAACCCAGTCTCGTGTCTCGTCTTGTGGGATAAGTGTCTCGTCACACCCCTAGTATTTGAGTTCTCCTACTAGTATTTGAGATCTCATTTTTACGGAAGTCCTAAGAGGCCATGGATTATTAATATTTTACTTTTTTGTTTTCTCGTGATCTCAACATAACGAAAGTTGTTTTCTCATTATCAAAACTTAATTTTCTCGTGATCTCGACATAACAAAAGTTGTTTTTAGACTGTTTGATCTACTGTTGCTATAGTAACGAACACAACTTTGACACGCATCTGATCGACAGATAAACCGTGCGCATTTACTGTATGTTATGGATATTTCAGAAAATTCTGCTTTGCTTAGTAATAACGTCTACAATACTTAAATAAAGGCTAATCAATCACTGTTGATATTTTTTCCAGAGACAGTAGGCTACGCTAAATATTTTGTTTGTGTAATTAACATGTTTAAATGGTCAAAGCAACACCGGAGCGCCTTCAGAAGGATGCAGAGAACTATTCTAAAATCTTTTAGAGCTGTTTGGATTCAACTCACTTTATTTTCCTTTTATTTGAAATAAAATTATATATAATTTGTAAATTTTCAGTTTTCAGTTCTATACTGCCACCTGTTGGTGCAGTTGTGTAACTTAGAGAACAACAACTTGTTATGTCCAGATCACAAGATAATTAAGTCATGATCATGAGAAAACAAGAAAGAAAATATTAATAATCCATGGCCTCTTAGGACTTCCGTACATTTTATTAAAAAATAACCTAAAATAGGCTATGTTGCCTGGAGGAAACACAGTACCATAGAGGCTTAAAGGTAAAATGTGTCATTCAGTACCAGTAAAGTCACAAAACGCAAATGCAAAAATGAGCGTTTTCAAACAGGTTTCCCAACACTCTGCCATTGGACAAACAAACACATCGCCCCGCCCCAAAGTTATGCTATTGGTTGAGCCAATCTGATGTGTTGCTATGGAGCTCAAACAGAGCGATGTATTAATCACATCACAGTGTTTACACTTTTCAGGGGAATCAACCTATGAATGGCTTACTTATATATCTGTCTCTACAGAGATACAAGGTATTTTACCATTAAAAAAACATTACTCTTCACCTTTAAGTAAAACTGCATTGTTTCAGCACATGAAACCCTTGCCTAATTTCACATGATAGATCACAAGATGAGTTTTTGATGGATCGTGTATTGTGCTTTGCTAGATGAAAGCGCACTATAGCTTTATACAGTAAAAATGGAAAATGCATGCTCCCTTTACACTGTGTCTTTTGTCAGAAAAACAAAGCAATATCTCCCATAGGATGTCACAAACACTGATTGTGTCTGCGCTCGAAAATAATTTGATTTGCATGTTTCTCAGAAACCATCGCTGGTTACTCTTGCTTGTAAAGAGCACCTTTGCTAGAGGCCAATGTTTGAACCCAACTGGCAAATTCAAATATACATATGTGCAGCATAAACATCTTCTTGTTAATGGCGAAAGGCTGTGGAAACTAATAGTCATCACCTCAGCTTGACAGAGGGCTATCATTAACATGAGAATGAATGGCTTTAATTTGCAGAACAACAAGGGGGATTCTCAGAAAAGCTCTGTGTGCTCTTCATTTCTTAGATTTTTATGTCTGTTATTTGAATTGTGACATTGCCAAATCCTTTTCCACTTTCGTATGATGCCTTTGGTATTGTATGTAGTGGTGTAGAGAGAATTTCACCATGACGACAAATTAAAACAGTGACTATATGAGTCATTTAATCATTGAAGTGGGAAAGTGGGAATTGTGCAAGAGCAGCATAGAGGCACACGGCAACCAAACTGAACCGACAACACATAGATGTGCTCTTGATTCACCTTTCAGGTCTTGCTCGGAAATATTACAATGCACTGTTGCTTAATTGCACCAATATTAGCAAGCTACAATTATTTGAAAAAAAACGAGGGGTAATTACTTGTAATTACCAAATATAAATATAATTTAGTCATCCCCATGATGTTACAAACCTGTATATGACTTGTTTATTTTTTCACCATGTAATTTTGTGTTGAGCACAAAAGGAGAGATTTAGCAGAATGTTTGTGCTGCCCTTTTCCACACAATGAAAAAGAACTAGCTGTGTTAAGCGAATTTTCACAGGCAAGTTGTTTCAATAGGAATACAAACGATCGGGGATGAGTGAGAATATTTCCCCACGCAGACAGGGACCAATTTTTTGCGAGGGTGTATTGGACTTTTAGGTTGTTAAACAATATTTTTGACTGTAATTTTTTTTTAGATGTTACCAATTTTAGTTATCTATTTTTTCATTGTAGAATTTACTGTAATAAATTAGAACTATTAGCAAATAATATTTTTATTTTAAAATATGCACACATTCACTCCTAATTGTATGCGTAAAATGCTAATAACGGCTGTTAATGTTTCTTGTTGCATCACATTCAGTTATGAATTACATGAATCACATAAATTATAGCCTTTCTATTAAATTCAATACGGCAAAAAAGTTAAGTAGTTTGCATCACCGTCTGTCGTTTAACTTTTCTACCATAAAACAGTTTTCAAATATTAAATGTTTTGCTACTTACATCTTACCTCGCACTCTTTCACCATTCAAAATTAGGTGTCATGTTCAAAAAAGCCCACCTTCTTTGATTTGATTGGCCATCTCAAACATTTGATATTAACAAGCTCTGTTAGACCTACAAATATAGCTTTTTGTCATCCTAATGACAAACAGAGCAGCATCAAGCTATAATGATAACCTGTATGAATCCATCATACAGGTTTGGATTGACATGAGAGCATGACCTTTATTTTGGGCGAATTGTTTCTTTAAGAGCAATCCAGCAAAGAAGAAATAGTTCCAAAATATTAGCCCCCTTCATTCAACACAGTTCACTGTATGAAAAAAAAAAATATATATATATATATATATATATATATATATATGTTCTTTTCTACCATAAAACAGTTTTCAAATATTAAATGTTTTGCTACTTACATCTTACCTCGCACTCTTTCACCATTCAAAATTAGGTGTCATGTTCAAAAAAGCCCACCTTCTTTGATTTGATTGGCCATCTCAAACATTTGATATTAACAAGCTCTGTTAGACCTACAAATATAGCTTTTTGTCATCCTAATGACAAACAGAGCAGCATCAAGCTATAATGATAACCTGTATGAATCCATCATACAGGTTTGGATTGACATGAGAGCATGACCTTTATTTTGGGCGAATTGTTTCTTTAAGAGCAATCCAGCAAAGAAGAAATAGTTCCAAAATATTAGCCCACTTCATTCAACACAGTTCACTGTATGAAAAAAAAAAAAAATATATATATATATATATATGTTTGCCAGCATCAATTTGTGCCTTGTGGAATATGACACTGGGCTGATCATATTAGATCAATATCCATGTCTGTTCCTCCAGCAGCACTTGTTTTCTATCATCCAGGCACATAATGGCTTTTACTGTATTACTGCATAAAGGCCCAGGCTTTGAAAGTCAACTAATTGGAGACGTTGTTTTATTTTTTAAGATATGACTGCGAATGATCGAGCGCTATCATGTTCTGAGCGCGAGGTGAATACGCTAATGTCGAGGCCATTACCATACAGTTCAAATAATACTGAAGGTTCTGCATAATTCACACTCCTGCATATAATAATGCAACTCATTACAATGGAGCTCCTATGCTTTAAGGAGTGATATTAAAAATACATTATTCAGCCTGTTATACAACACGTTTCATCTGTCACTGAGGCAAAACGCTGCTTTGCATTATATGAACCTTAACATTATCACACAAAGAATGGATTAAACAAAATGTGGGAGCCTTGAAACGGCAGAGGAACCAGCAGTGCTGGGACTTGTTATCGAAGGCGGTATAAAATTTCACATTCAATTATTCTGCACGTACTTATTGTGTTTCATGTTAGTCTATCCTCGTCCATTTGAGGTGCTGCTAATACCAGTTGGGATAAAGGCAAATATTTCTCATTATGGTCGCTGGTTGTGACATGAGCAAACACCCACTCACATGCAGAGTCAATGGTTGCATCACGCATGAAAAGGCTTCAAACCGCTCTCCTGAGTCCCTGTCGACAGCCGACGGTGTCATTCTGGGACTGATCATAATGCTGATTAGAACATGAGCAGTACATTTGCAACACATGAATACAGGCCGGGGCTAGTTGGCTTATGGCCTGTATCTCAACAGCTATTAGGTTTTGAATCAAAAGTCTAATTTCACAAATGTGTGTTTTTCTCTAGCTGTGATTTTGTATGGTGGTTTCAAATAATTTTTTTTTTTGTGAATTCTGTGCTTCAAAGTGAAATTACAGTTTGTGTATATATATATATATATATATATATATATATATTAGGGATGCACTCGGGCCCGATACTGATCTCCTGTACTCATACTCGTAGTCGTACTCATTAAAATGCCCCGATACCAAACGCGGATACCACACAGCATGTGATAAGTGCCATATTCAGACAAAGAAACACTGACAACAGACAGCAGAATGGAGTTGTTAGAGATTAAGGATGTCTACAAAGTATATATATATATATATATATATATATATATATTGTTATAACATTACATTTATTTTCTTTATTA
This sequence comes from Sinocyclocheilus grahami, assembly GCF_001515645.1. Lineage (NCBI taxonomy): Eukaryota > Metazoa > Chordata > Actinopteri > Cypriniformes > Cyprinidae > Sinocyclocheilus > Sinocyclocheilus grahami. Next base: position 1,399,016 of record NW_015505400.1, on the reverse strand, counting down.
AATTATTTTTTATAATTTTTACTTTATTTATACACTTATTTAATACTTACATTTTATTTTACATTTTGTACAATTTATCTTCATCTTTGTCTTTCTCTATATGCACACACCAGTTATTTTAGTATCATTGATTATATTATAGTTTTTGATCATATTTAGTAATTTTTTAATTTGTTTTTGTCATTTTTTTTTCTAAATGTTTATATACTAAAATCTATTTAAAAATATGAAAATGTCTTAGTTAAACTAAACAAAAACGAGAAATGTTGGAAACTAGTGGAAATAAAATGTTATTTTTTTATTACACTTATTTTTTATTTAAAATAATTAGTTTGTTAATGATTATTTTAATGAAAAAATGAAAATACTGAGTTTTTTTGAATGGTTTTCGTTTTTCTAATAACCTTGTCACACACAATTACATTTAATTTTAATAAGAGTAATACAAACGATTATATAATAAGATATAAAAAAATACTGCAATAATAAATATTTTATTTTTATTTTCTTATTTTGTAATAATTCTATTATGTAATTGACATAATAATAATAATAATAATTAATATTATTTATATTATAGATTATTTTTATTTATAATAATAATAATAAATATTATTTATATTATATAGATTATTTTTATTTTATAATAATAATAGTAATGTATTATTATTAAATACTATTATTGTAATAATAATAATTATTATTATTATCATATACTATTGTATATGTGTGCATGTATTTGAATTTCTATTTCATAGTTTTATTGTTTACATTTTGACAACAAGGATTTTCACTCTGACAGCTTACCTCATCATTTATATTGTTTGTTTTTTGTATATAAACTGTCTGTCTGATATTACGACGTCACAACAACCAGCATGCATTGCTGTACTTGTTTGCAGTCATAGTATGAATGATGTGTTACACAGCACTGTGGCCGTGACGCAGCTCTCATAAAGAACCAGAATCGTGGTACAGTGACCTTTTTTATAGGTCTCGGCTTTATTGACAGGAAACATAAAGTGTTAAGTGTACAAGCTAGCCTTAGATAAAGATACTGTATCACATCTATTGGACAGATTCAAACACAATGGGCTTAGTTGATCTTATCTGTGAGACTAAGTGCTGCTCGCAAGATCCTGACCTTCCATTTGATATGCACAGAATAAGTTCAATCAAATCAAACAATTCACACAGCAGAAATGTCAGAACAACATGGGATATGACATTTTATATGTGCACCGCCGGTGCATTTCACACCGTGTGTGACACAGTGCATTCCTGTGATTGAAAGCGTTCTGTCAATAAAACCTGACCTTTGCAACTATTCTCTTTCTTTTTCTTATTTCACTTTAAACTAGTGCAGGCAAACACACAGTATTGCTCCAGATAAGACGACTCTAAAGCAACAAAATGATTCTTTTCAAATGAAACAACAGGGTGGGGTTGATTTACTTTTACTAGCGCTGCAGCGGGAAATTAATGATTTATACAATGAGCCCAAAAGACTCGATGAATTTCATTATGTAAGCAGCATTAATGGTGCCCACCAGGACTCCAAATGAATATAAACTACTCTTGAAGATAATGGGCCGTTATTATTGACTTCTGTGGAAACAAAGAGGAACCATATTGTTCATGTTTAAGTCTCAGGTTTCTAAAGAGGAACGATTCTTATGTAAATGATATGGGGAAAAGCGGTTGAAATGTCATGAGTTTAATGCAAACAAGGCCGAACGCTCTTAATCATTTGCATGGGTATAGAGCTGACAAAACAATCTAGGCAAAGCACTAAACCTGTTCGCTTGAAAAGAGTTTTACTGCACAACAGAGCTATCCGCCACATTTATTACCAGCGCAGAACAGCAATTGCGCCTGGTTTCCTCGAAGAATGCAAACATTATTTTTGTGTTCTGTAACACGACTGTAACTGCAATGAACTGAACGCGCCACGCTATTTTGCAATGAAAACAAGGTCTTAAATTACATGGCAATTTAGGAATGTGTGGAAAGCCAAGAGGCTACCAGTCAAGTATTCTGGATAACCCCCATAACTTTCTTCCACTGCAGGAAAATCTAACATCTGGTCCCATGACTGAGACCAAATGTCGGCTCTTAAATCCTTTCCATCCTAATTTATCCTTTTAGGCCACGCTATTTTGCAATGAAAACAAGGTCTTAAATTACATGGCAATTTAGGAATGTGTGGAAAGCCAAGAGGCTACCAGTCAAGTATTCTGGATAACCCCCATAACTTTCTTCCACTGCAGGAAAATCTAACATCTGGTCCCATGACTGAGACCAAATGTCGGCTCTTAAATCCTTTCCATTCTAATTTATCCTTTTAACTTGTAAAAATGTTTTACTTTGTCTCTTTTCTCTGTAATGCAGCAAAATTACTACATATATTACATTGCCTGAAGAGTTTTATGCCAGAACTAGCCAGCCCTGACAGCAGAGCAAAAAAAGGATAATGACAGCTGCCTTCAACACACAGCTTCGCTTTCTTCACATCTCATATAATTTCTGTGGCAAAGGAAAGGGGAAAAAAATTCAATTTAGTTTTCTCAGTGCTGTGTTATTTTGAGACTGACAGATAATTGAACTCATCTAAAAGAAAAGAAAAAAAGAACAGCCTCAAGATGGGATTACAGTATCTCCAGCTCTTTTAAGATACTTCCTTTCTGTGAAAGGAAATGTTTACCCATAAATGTCCCTATTTACTGACTATCATGTCACACCTGTAATCTAATTGCTTCCCATCACTTTAAGTTTCACAACAACGTCATGGCGTCAATGTGACGTGACCAAACCTGACTGAATAGACAGAAAAGTGACTTTCTGTCTGCCTGTCTGACTTTAGAAGACTTTAAATATAGTGCTCAAGTCATATCGACTACTTTAATGATATGTTGATGAATTATAACTGCCATATGGAAAAGTGTTGCAAGAAGATTTTTAAAAGTTTCTGTTTGAAACATGACAACATTCATTTTCATCTCTTTAAAAGAATCGTTCACCCAAAAACTAACATTTTGTCACCCTCAGGCCATCCAAGATATTGTAATTTAGCATTACATCACTTGCTCAGCAATGGATCCTCTGCAGTGAATGAGTGCCGTCAGAATAACAGCTGATAAAAACATCACAATAATCTACAAGCAATCACAACGACTCCAGCCCATCAAGGATGAGAGCAGGGAGAGCAGCG
>NW_015505400.1:1393111-1395690 GCF_001515645.1 Sinocyclocheilus grahami | reverse complement strand
GAGAGGGGGGGAGAGCGGGCCACCCCCCCCCCCCCCCCCAGGGTAAACAGAACAGAACCAACATAAATGTATTGCAGATATAGTTAAAGTTCAATAATGTTATGTACACATTTTTAAATTAGTCTGATTCAAAGGAGAATCAGAAGGCTGAATCCTGACTGACAGAGGAGGAGTTGGGGATGGAGGAGGGTAATTAGCTATTGAGCAATGCGAAAACTGCTGATACTACTGCGGGACCTTATATATGAATACTTAGATAGGTGTCGTATTCCCATATGTTGATGGGGATCAGCTGAGAGTCAGCTGATGCGAGCTTGACTAACGTGACCTGCCAGAACTAACGCTACGCTTGATTTTCCACAGTGAAAAAGCCTGTTGTCCTCTCACATCAAAATCCACAGACATATTTGTTTAGAATTGTTTTGTACCGCTTTTAAACAGTGCTTGATCTGTGCATATTTCTCTCCTGATTCAGACAAGATGACTTTTTTTCCTGGAGAAAGCAATATTATGGATAGAGGACTATTTTAATTAAATTTTTATTATTACAAACATGCATGCTTTTCACTTCACAAGATAATGATAAACTGGACTTGTGTCCATTTCTTGTGATGTTTTCATCAGCTGTTTGGACTCTCATTCTGACGGCACCCATTCACTGCAAAAGATTCATCGGTGAGCAAGTGATGTAATGCTAAAGTTCTCCAAATCTGTTCTGATGAAGAAACAAACTTGGATGGCCTGAGGGTGAGAAAATCTTCAGCAAATTTAGATTTTATGCACGAACTATTCCTTCAAGAGAATATTTCAGGTTCAATACAAATTAAGTACTTGTGGTATAATTACCAAGTAATTAATTTTGGAAAAACTCAGTTACAGTGAGGCCCTTTCAATGTAAGTGAATTTTGAAACTTTGTTGCCATGACAACGTAATGCTTAAAACCTTAATGACTCAATTAATACACACATTTTAACAGAAGAATGTTAATGCTTTTATAAAATGATAAGCTTAACATTCTGCTTTCCTCCAAAAACTGGCCTCATTCATTTCCACTCTAAGTGCCTCTTACCCTTTACACTTTATTACATTCTTATTCTCAGAATGATACAGAAGATAGTATCAATGCTGGGCTTTACCACACGTGGCACAAGATACGGCCATTTCTTTACGACGCCTCATTCTGTAGGCAAACCTGAGCCTGGCATTCTGACTGTGTCACGTCTGAGCGCTTGAGAAACAGGCCGATTAGGTTTCACAGGGCACCACAGTTATGCAGGACATGTGCAAAGAGAGTGTTCGGAAAAGCATTTGATCTCAATTAATAGCACTCCCAAATGAGATCAGCCTGGAAAAGTGAAGGAGGGAAAATCTGGATTTCGGCAGATGTAGGAAAAGCATTTTGGTTCTGACAAATTCAATAGTGAGCAAAACAAGATGATCCCATCTGCCCTTGTTATTGTCCTCCATTTATGCTCTGCTTAACTTAATAAAAAGCAAAGCATCGTGGGCTGCGTTACAATGTGTCAACAGTAAAGCTGTCTTATTCTCGAAGTTGGGTTGTTGTGAAATAAGTACCATGGAAAAAAAATCTGCTGCCAGCAGCTATTTTGGAGATGATTAAAGCCATAAATCATCACGTCATCAAATGCTCAAGAATGTTTTTAAGCACTCAGCAAAGATACACAATCGTTTGGCAGCAACTGTATCCTCATTTCTAATTAGCTTGATTTTGTACAACGAAAGGTATTAATGTATTTAGATCTCGCACAGATTGCAAATGATCACATGATTGTTGCCGGCATCCGCTGAAGAAAAAATGCTGCATTTAAAAGAGTAAAACATCTTGTAACACAGACATATTCATTATTTATTCTTATTTAAAGTGACATCATCCCCAAGATTAAGTGGATCAAAGAGTGCAGCCATGCATGTCTCATTAGGAAAGTTCTGAAATGGTTCACGAATGACTGTAAAAGTGTCACATTCCCCAAAATATACAATAATTAACATTTGTTTTTAGTCATCAGTAAATAATGTATAATAAGTATTCATATTTTTATTATATTAATATTTATTACTAATTAAATAATTAATTCTAAATTCAATAAATGTAAAAATAAATAAATAATTAAATATAGTAAATCGGTAAATAATCACAAAGAAGTTACTAAAGCAAATTATTAATGAAAGACCTGATAAAACTATGGAAGCATGTTTCTGGCACAGATTTTTTTTTTAAATAAATAAATAAAAGGTAATTCTGACTTTTTATTCTTGCAATTTTGAGTTTATATATTTTCACAATTCGAGTTATAAACTCTTAAATTTTTTTCCCCAAGTTTACATTTCGCAATTCTGAGTTTATATCTCGAAATTCAGTTTTTTGTTTCTGCCATGAAATAAAAAATAAAAAAGGTAACTCACAATTCCAACTTGAATGCATTTAAAAATAAAATATACTAATAAAATAATACAGCAAATCAGTAAATAATCACAGTAAATAAAGTTTCTAAATGAGCAATATCACTCGAGTACGACACTCTGGCACACTCTAAAAAATGCTGGGTTAAAAAGGGAC
>NW_015505400.1:1390904-1393047 GCF_001515645.1 Sinocyclocheilus grahami | reverse complement strand
AAAAAAAAACATAGACCCGGCTAGAACAAGCGGAGTGATACAAAATTGTGAAAGGGCGTTCCTGTAGCGATACCAGTACAATATCTCACGGGTCTCAACCAATCAGATTTGAGAACCAGAACGAACTGTTGTATAAAGCAATTTATTTGTTAAAGACCTCATTAAACTATAGAAACAAGTTCCTGGCACAGGATGAAAATAAAATGAAATGAAATGAAATAAAATAAAATATATCTAACAATTCCAACTTTTTTTCTCAGAATTCTGAGTTTACGTCTCGCAATTCTGACTTCTTGTAATTGCGAGAGAAAAAAAAAAATCTGAATTCTGAGATTAAAAAGTCAAAATTACCTTTTTTATTTTTTTAATCCTGTGGCAGAAACAAGCTTCCAAATGATACTGTGAGAATGTTCTTGTTTTGTTGAAAAAGGAAGGTAAGCAGGTAACAATTATTATTTTTTTGTTTTAAATTGCCAGTCAAGTTTAGTTTACATCATAACCTTGATCTGCTACTTGCAATTTCTAGTCATCTCAGGTGCTATCAGGGACAATCTCATTCTAAAGAGCATTTGATTGGACAAAAATTTGTATTTTAATGACAAATTTTCTCCAGGAAATGGACAACTGTACACTCTAAAAAATGCTGGGTTAAATACAACCCAGTGCTGGGTAAAATAGGGACAAACCCAGCAATTGGGTTGTTTTAACCCAGCGGTTGGGTTAAATGTTTATGGGTAGTAACCCAACCGCTGGGTCAAAACAACCCAATTGCTGGGTTTGTCCCTATTTTACCCAGCACTGGGTTGTATTTAACCCAGCATTTTTTAGAGTGTACAGTTTAAACATATTTAAAATCTATATTCTAAAATTTGCTAAATTTTTATTTATTTATTTGACTTTTAGGTGTACACTAGCATACAGATAATCTTATAAACATGATCTAAAAGCCACCATGGGCTCTTTAAAACCTATCCACAGTACTCCAGTAAGTATAAGTCATTCTTTAATGTTCTCCATTGGCCAGTAGAGGGACTGTTGTTGTGAATGAGCTGAAAGGTCATCCAGCTCTTGGCTCAGGAATTATTCTATCAATTAATTAGCGAACAAAAAGAACGGCACTCAAACTGTTTGAACATGTTCGCAGGTAAGCAGCTAACTTCTCGGTCACATGTCAACACGGGGACGGAGAGGCTAATGAAGCGCTAAATCAACAGGCCTTAAAAACAACAGAGGCTGTAATTTGATATTGCGCTGATTAAATGGACCTGTTTTACCCATCAATCATAATCTGGTTGTGTATTGAGAGTTTGAGACCTTTAATAATAGGAATGACATGAGCTAAATTGATAATTCATCTTTATAATAACAATAATAATCTTCGATGCGATTCTGTATGCAGAGTGTGCCTTGTGATCTGAAATAATTGTGCTGTGAAAATGGAAAATAAGATCATATGATCAGCATTCTTTCATATGTACTGCGGGGGGATATTTATAGTTATATGTGGGCTTTCTCAAATGCAGAGGGAGAAGTCACTATTCAGCTTTAATAATACATCACTTTATATGGCAACTCAGCTATTTAGGCTGAGTTACACAGCGTTGCCATAGCGCTGGGCTACTTTCAGACAGCTAATGACTTGTGGGAAAGGTGCCACAAAAACCGTATACAAACAACTTAATTAGATATTCTGTTCCCTCCTTGACGTCCATGAATATGATCCCGAATTTCATCTGCATCATTTTATCTTGCTGAATAAATCAAGAATGTCAGAAAGTCATTTATTTCATCTATTATCAGCATCGTACAAACTGATGAAGTAGTTTTGCTTGACATAAGTGCAACCGCAGTGAATAAAATGTACAGTAAATTAAGAGTGTTTGGCTGTATAAACCACCAGTGCCATATTCTGTGTTATTTTCAGACTCGTTCTGGTTGAATTAGTAAATACTGGTGGGAAATCCTCTTGGCATCTCATCAGTGCTGTTTGGAAGAGCTTTTTTGAAGTCGTTCTAACCTCGAGATGTAGGTCTCCTCATGAACTCGCAGTTTCTCTGTGAAGTCGGCCTGTTGAACACACAAGAATTTGTAGATCCATAAAAATGCCAAACTGATCCAATTGCAGTTAGATGAGTGAATCTCA
>NW_015505400.1:1327301-1390626 GCF_001515645.1 Sinocyclocheilus grahami | reverse complement strand
CGGGGGGGGGGGGGGGGGGGTCCTATTTCAGTCTAAAAGCAAAAGAAAAACATCTATTTTACATCGATTTGTTTTTGCATTGTGACATTATTTTCATGACATTTCTGTACACCTTCCCCCTCGATTCTCATTACAGTAATGTAAAACATCTCATTACTATAATGCAAAAATATATGTTATTACTTAAACTATAAATGACTTATACACAATGTTAGTATTTTATTTTACAGCCTTTAATTGATACTGGTTTCACCAAAAAAAAAAAAACCCTCTTATATAGAATATTATTATAATAGAATTGTATAAATACAGATTCAAATAAATAAATAAATAAACCGTCATGAATAAAATGCCCAAAAACAGTACAGAAATGAGAATATATAGTGTCCCGATGTAAAAATTAAAATAATAATTAATAAAAATTTACATATAATAATAATAATAATAAACCCTATGATCGTCCTAAAAATAGACTACTGATTTCACACACACACACATATATATATATATATATATATATATATATATATATATATATATATATATATATATATATATATATATACACATACAGTAATGAGATTCACCAATGAGAATAATGGGAATTACTAAATTGATAAATAAATACATAAATGAATAAATAAACAAACAAACAAACCCTCATTAAATGCCCAGAAAACATTGCAGAAATAAGAATTCATAGTAAAAATACAATAAAACAAAAGCATAATCCTCCTAAAAAGAACTTCATTATATAGACTGTTATTGTTATAGTATTATTATATAAATATAGATTTTTGTATTACAGTAATGAGATTCACTTTTGAGAATGCTAATTACAAAATAACTAAATAAACCCAAATGGCTAAAAATGTTACAGAAATGTTCCTATTATGTTCCTGTGGCTCAGTGGTAGAGCATTGTGTTAGCAGCGCAAAAGGTCCTGTGTTCGATTTCCAGGGAACACACATACTGGTAAAAAATGTATAGCCTGAATGCACTTTGGATAAAAGCGTCTGCTAAATGCATAAATTAATTAATTGAATTAATGAATAATTAATTAATTCATAAAAAAATGAGAATACATAGTCACAATGTTTAAAAAATAAAAAATAAAAAAAATACTCGTCCTAAAAATAGACTTGATTGTCTTTATGATAAATTCCACTTATTTTTCCTTCTTTGACTCACTGTAAAACAATGCATTGTACTCATGCATATTTGTACACAGTGTTCCAGGTTTCAATGAAAATACACAACCCATTGTGTGCAGAGAAGTTCCCCGTACAACACAAAGGCATATTGAATGCCTCTGGTCCACATCTGGAATGGTAATGTTATTGGTAAGGAAGTCATTCTCGGTAATTCCAGCATTTGTAATTTTCAGTGTTTCGCCCATATTAGGTATGATGAGATCCACAGAGTCATGGCATTCCTGGGAACTTTTGAAACTAGGATAACATTCACGAAAAAAAGGCAACAGAAAAGAATAAATATGGATGTAGCAAACACTGCAAACTGAACGCGGATGACTGTGATATTAAACACACTTCACAGTGACTTCATACGCTCCCCTGAGCCAAAGGGGTTACAATTAGCATAGAAAAAAAACTAAAAACTCAATAGAACCTATTGAAGCAGCAAGATTTTTACCAAACATTTTGCATGAGGTTATATTTAGCAAAGTGATATATGTAATTGACCGTCCTCTGACAATAAAAGAGAGGAAAAACCCAGGAGAATTGATGGAAATAGCAGCGTATCACTCACATATAAGATCTCAAATTACAGAACATCTGCCATTTGAAACAAAGGCTCATCACAGACGACAAAGGTCTTCATGGAACATGGCAGGAGAATTGAATGGCCCCCATAATCATTAATCCCATCAAAGTGAAAAATGACTTATGTCTTTCTAGCCTCCTCTATTCAGATCTTGTCGGCACAGCCTACGGCAACCTTTGCCGTCTGAAACCTCCGAAACATTCGGCGTGTAAAAACTTGTGACAATTTAGCAATCCGCCTGGTTGTTTTGTGCAATCGCGGCAGTCACTGTAATTCAATTCCACCTTAAGTCTACCGTAAAATTAATCACGAGATCTGCCAGCAGCTGTCTAATGTATTTTACGTTATGCAGAGAACGATATTAAGCAGGAGAGCGTTATTTAAGTTTTAATATTGGATTTTTATCTTGGTATAATCACGCCGTGGGTGGAGGTTTGTGGGAGAATATGAGCGGAACTGTGATATTTTCAGAAATACAGTTCCGATACATAGTCTGTTATTCATTTCTGTGCTTTTTAAGATGTTTTATTAATGCTCTCTGCGATATTCCTGCCCTCAAGCCTTGAATGTTATTCTTGTGGGAACTGGCTCAAGTGAATAACATTTTTTCTTTCTCTTTTGCTCTCTCTGTTGGTAGTAATCAGCATGTTGTTTCTTATAAACAGGCTGTGGTTATATAAGGCAACTGAGAAGGCTTGTTATTTGCTCAAGGGTGTATACCTGCAGTTTTGCTAACATCTCCTGGGTCATTTCCCCCAGCGCCTCTCGAACATCTTCCACACTGAAGCCCATGTGATTCCCGGGACTTTCTTCCAGTTCAGCTTTACCAAGTTCTTCCACATTCTCCTCGAGAGACTCCTGCGCGGTCTAGGGTCATTTAAAGGAAAAGTTCAGACAAAAATAAAAATTGTGTCATTATTTATTCACCTTCATATAATTTCAAACGTTATTTCATTCACAGAAAAAACAATGGACACAGTTTTGTTTTTTGTTTTTACATATTGTCATATTTGTATGGAAAAGTGCCATATACAGATTCTTAATATTCTCCTTTTGAGGGTGAAGAAAAATTAAATTACTTTTTAGTTTTGGCTGTGTGTGTGTGTGAGTGTGTGTGTATATATATATATATATATATATATATATATACTCAGTCTTTCTACTTCAAAAATTCACATTTAATTGAATGTGCTGCTTGCCATTTCTTAGTAATTATTTGTAAATTTACTGAGAATTTCTGAGTAAAAATACAGAACTAATGCGTAATGCATAATCAAAATATGTAAAACCTATTTTTGGAGTCTAGGCTTTGACCTTATTTTAAAATACTGTATATGGCATAGCACGTGTCATTAAATACAAGCCTGTTAAATATTCACATTAAAAGCAAAGTTTGCTCTGACGTGATTTATTTTTCTTAGCTTTTAATGTAACATTGCATCAAAGAACTAATAGGGAATTTTACTGAGCATTCATGTGGGAAGGCAGAACTGAATATCTTGTGTGAGAAAACTCATATAAAAATAAAAATAAATAAACTTCATAAAAACATAAGTAGTGGCACAGCGCCTACATGTGGCCTTTTTCAGAACAGCACACACTCCTGGATATGACACAATGAGATTCTGCAGCAGACAGGGTTCCCACGCCTTTTGACCAATGCATCTTCATGTATTTTCCAAGGTTATGGATTTTAAAAAATCATTTTATATAGATTGCACATGCAAAAAGCAATTCTAGCTTAAAATATTCTAAAATATGCAATGCAGAGTTTGAAACCAATTTACTGCAGCAATCTGACACATGTCCAATTAAAACAGGATATTTAATAAGATAACATGTTGGATGGAACTTGATTTTTAAATCAGGGATTGACTGAATCATGAAAATTGGGCATTACGTATTGGATGGGAGAGCGATTTGAGATGTTAATGGAAAAGGAAAGTCATTTCAGAGTTATATTTAAGATGTTTTTACATTTTGATGAAATATTACTTTTTTTTTTTTAACTTTGCACTAATGAACTGTGCCCAACAGGGTAAGTTTTGATCTTCTTTTGACTTTAATGCTGGGAAACTAGAGAAATGTATATTGACATGACTTTTTTCCAGTCCTGAAAATGTTTCAAGATTTGGGTAAATGTGTGGGAAAGTTGAATAGATACATCTCCTTAAAGGTTAAGTGTGTGGACATTTTTATATACAGTAGATACATTTTTGTCTGTATTCAATAAATTATTAAAAATACATTAATACAGAAATAGTTGCAAAAAAAGAAAATTCTCTGAGGGACTGAAAAAAACCCTCCATAAAGATAGAAATTGTGCTGTGATATAATCCTTCTGTTATAATATACGATTCCCTCTGCTCAGTACAGTCTATGTTCTCCAGCTGTACAGCGCAGCGTCTGTTAAGGAAAAGTGTTAGTCATACTTGGAAGCAGATTTGTGTTTCCTCTGAAAATGAGAAACATGTGAAACGCATCTTTTCTGGAAGGGTAATTCCAAGCAAAGACTGAAACCAAAATGAATACAACAGTTTACTGCGAGCCAAACATGAGCCATTATTACAGCAAGGACTGGGCTGGAAGGAAAAGGAAACACTTTACCTGCTCAGGCGTTGGGACACGTGGGGGAGCCATGTAATGGAAGTACAGATCAGCGGGCATGCCTTCTTCCAGCGGTGCAGCAAACTCAGCGGGGTTGATCACCTCAATGCATTTCTGAAACAAAAGACCCAACCTTTTAAAAATCATTAAAAATCTCATTGAAGATGATTTCCTGCAACATTAAGTAGGAGGTTGACGGCTCATTATTTCAAAATAAAACCAACAGGTGCCTGACAGGAAGCAGAGTAGATCTGCAACAACTTATCGCTAAAATCAACAATGAATTTGATTAATCACGATATTGAAAATATTAGTCAGTCACGTCATTTCATTATAGAGAGTGGTTATAGTAGTTATAGTGACTAACGCATTTCTATGGACAAAACGCATTTGGAAAACAGTGGAGGATACAGAGTTGAGCAGGAAAAGTTGATCACCAAAGTTGTCCTAAGCAAGAATTTCATTGAACGAGCACCGCTGTGCGCATTTGACGAAGCCCAATAGAACAAGAGCACTTTTCTTGATAGACATTATATGTAAGTTTAAAATTCTCTATGTAACACAAGTAATTGGATTTTTTATGAGAGCAGTAACAGTGACTAACATAATGAAGTATAAATGTAATATGTTCACATAAGGGAATGTGTTCCTCCTACCTCATACCAGTTAACATTTAGTCTGAGCTATTTTCATTATTATTATTTTTTAATTTAGTGAATTTAACTTTCTAATGGTAAGCAATCAGTTAAAATGTTAACCCCTTTTTGCACATGTTTATTTGCAAAGATACATTCACTATATTTGTTTGCATTGCCATCAAATTGCACATTGTTTGGAAGACAACATTGGGCAGGACGTGGAATAACAATTTTGCAAGTAACTGATTATAATTATTTATTTTTTTATTAAAATGATCATTTCTTATTAATCAGTTTTTTCATGGATTTTAGTTTTTTTCAGGAATTGTAATTAATCTAATTAATTGATTAATGAAATAATTAATCATCAAATTGATTATCAAAATAATTGTTAGATGCAGCTAGTGTTGGGTAAGTTACTTTAAAAAAGTAATTAATTAGATTACTCTACTGTACTTTCTCTTAAAAGTATTGCATTACTTATTACTAATTAATTTCTAAATCCCATATCAACCTCCAGTTGAACAATACAATGATAGACATTTATTTAAATAAATAATATAAAATTGTATAAATTATTCTTGACAGGTATTACAAGTACAAGTATTTACAGGGAGAAGGTTACATTAAAGGGGTCATATGATGCTATTTTAAAGATCATTATTTTGTGTATTTGGTGTAACAGAATATGTTGACATGCTTTAATGTTCAAAAACACATTATTTTTCAAATACTGTACATTATTGTAGGTCCTCTATGCCCCGCCTCTCTCAAACATGTCGTTTTCAACAAAGCCCCCTCCTTTGACAAGCGCAGTCTGCTCTGATTGGCCAGTTGACCCAGTGCATTGTGATTGGCCGAACACCACAAGCACGCGTCGGAAATGTAACGCCCCTTACCATAATCGTGAGCTTCAGCTTTCAAAGTAAATATCAAGACAGTTAATAATGTGGTTAGTTTTACCATCAGTTCAAGCCCGAAAGGGCAACAGAGTCACGTGACAGATACAGTGATGATGCAGTACACAAGCCACAGTTAAGACAGCTGACGTGCTATGATTTCTGACAGACAGTTCACTCTCCTGTGATGTGATCCGGTTCCCCTCATATGGGGGCGTGTTAGAACGAGCTGTTTTAGGTAGGCGTGGTTGACTCTGAACTTTTATAAAGAATATCTCTTTGGATTTGAGACTTTAGTCTTTGCAACTTTACAGATCTTCTTTATGCACCAAGAGCTTGTAACTGTCACGAATTCGGTCCATGGACTTCCGTTTATTCATCACCAGTGGTCACCCTTTCCATTACATTGACTCTCGCACAACACAAACTGTTGCATAGCACCCTGGACTACATATCCCATCATTCATTGCACTGATTGCACTCAGCACGGATTGCACACAGCTGTTTTCACTGATTGCACACAGCTGTTTCACATCACTCACTCACTATATATCACTCACTCAAACTACCATTCACTGCCGAGTATTACTTCGCCTGTTAGTTTTCCTAGTTCCTGTTATCCTTCCCGTGTTTCCTTGTTTTGCCTTGCCTTGTCAGTTTTCTCGGTTCTGATCTTTGCCTGTCTCCCTGGATTTATCCCTCTAGTCTCGCCCCTGTGATTCTGTCTGCCGATCGTCGACCTACGCTAGCCCTAGGACCATTCTTGTGTTTTGCCCGCCATATACCTGTCTGCCATTATCTGACCCATGCCTGTTTTATGACCACGTCTCTGTCTTCTCCTAATAAAGAGCTTGCATTTGGATCCGCACGTCTCACGTCTTGTCAGCCCCGTTACAGAAACACTCCAAAGAGAAAGGAAAACTTGAAATCGCATCATATGCCCCCCTTTAAAAACATACATTTTAACATTTGATGGTAAATCCACTATTGTTTTATTTAGAACTGTTCTAAATTAAACACTATTTAATGTAATTACGTCAGAAGTTTCTGTAAGTAAGTTACAGAAAAAAAAGAGTAATCCCTTACTTAACTTTTTCAAAGAAAAAGTAATTAAATTACAGTAATTAATTACTTGGTAATGCATTACACCCAACACTGGTTGCAGCCCTAAAGCAGGGTGTTCTTGTTACAGCTTATTTTAAGATGATTGGTCGACTATACAAAATACATTTTAAAACTTTTTTTAGAGCCTATGAGATATCTAGGTAAAATTATAAAAATATATTTTCAACTTTAATTACTTATTAATTTATTTGGTGAGTAGTCTTGTAATGGTGGCATAGTGTACAGTTTGGTGGTTATTATGTAAAAAATAAAAAAGTATTTCAGAGGGCACAGCAATTTTTTGTCTTAATTTTGTGTGGTGTATCTGAAGATTTAGGCCTGCATTAACAGATAAAATTTTCTCTGGCTGGAACATTTTACTGTTCATTTGGCAGAAGGCCCTTCACCCAGAACCCAAAACTAGTACACTAACAAAAACAAAGAGTCTTGTGGTTTGTATACCAAACATAATTACAATGGCAAATTGAAGCAGGGGAGTAGAACAATGCTCTTTCATTACTACATTGTTTCCCATTATTCCCAATGACATGATTCGTGCATGTTCCATCTCAAGCAATAAACAAATTAACGTCAAAAGTATAATTTAATAGGAGTAAAAATAGAACGCCTGCTGCAATTCATTGTCCTGTTTTGCTTTTGTGTGATTCGTAAAACATCTTGAATCAATAAACTGGTTCCAATTCACGAGAAAAAACAAGTACATTAATATTCAAAATGTGCTTTGAAGTCCCTTTCAAAACAAATAAAAAATGGTTCTGTTACATGGTGTGCGGTGCCATTGTATCAGTGACCTAGATTTTGTTTTTGATCTGTAAGATGCTCAACTGCAGTTCTCATTATTTGTATGCTACAGCATAAAGCACCATTCAGACGCCAAACAAATATGTGCCTTGATGTTTGATGTAATCAGGACATCCAATTTTACAGATCTCAGATATACAGATGTACACTGCATGCAGAAATATTGGTGTATGTGGTATGAAGTGATTGGTTATATTCCTCTGACTTGACATTTCGAAAGTGTACTCAGATCACAATCATTACATGTTAATTATGGATGAGCAAATCTGATGGGAGGCAGATTTTCCACTCAAGCTGAAATTCAGAGAACATGTGAATAATAAGTGTTTCCCGCAATGGAGGATAACAGTATGGAGGTGACATGAATGGACATGAACAGTGCTGAGGAAATCATTGGGAAATTGATGTGAAGTTTTGTAGAAAAGCACAAGAAAAACACAAAGCATTAACATCATTTCATAACACTGGGAGTAAACCTTTGAAGCTACATGAATTACTTTTACAATGCCTTTCCCTATTGGAGTTTTGGTTGAAATTACTTTCAGTCGAAGAACAGAAATCAGAGTACATTTATTTATTTATTTAAATTTTTATGTATTCTTTATATATGTAATCCGAAAACAATGATTCACAGTCATAAAACTGAAAGCCATTCAACAATTCAGAACTTAGATTGAATAATAATTATATTTAAATTTAAGCAGTGATTTCGTCATTTATTTTGTTTTGGCTAGTAGATGTTCTGAATGGCCAATAACTTGGTAGCCAAATTTGTTGCAGAGTGAAAATGTATATATATTTCAATCATGACAACTCTCGGAAGATTTTAGCATGGTGATGGATATGACAATGTAAATGTATTTGATCTTGGCGGATGATCTTTGCCTGTCTCCCTGGATTTATCCCTCTAGTCTCGCCCCTGTGATTCTGTCTGCCGATCGTCGACCTACGCTAGCCCTAGGACCATTCTTGTGTTTTGCCCGCCATATACCTGTCTGCCATTATCTGACCCATGCCTGTTTTATGACCACGTCTCTGTCTTCTCCTAATAAAGAGCTTGCATTTGGATCCGCACGTCTCACGTCTTGTCAGCCCCGTTACAGAAACACTCCAAAGAGAAAGGAAAACTTGAAATCGCATCATATGCCCCCCTTTAAAAACATACATTTTAACATTTGATGGTAAATCCACTATTGTTTTATTTAGAACTGTTCTAAATTAAACACTATTTAATGTAATTACGTCAGAAGTTTCTGTAAGTAAGTTACAGAAAAAAAAGAGTAATCCCTTACTTAACTTTTTCAAAGAAAAAGTAATTAAATTACAGTAATTAATTACTTGGTAATGCATTACACCCAACACTGGTTGCAGCCCTAAAGCAGGGTGTTCTTGTTACAGCTTATTTTAAGATGATTGGTCGACTATACAAAATACATTTTAAAACTTTTTTTAGAGCCTATGAGATATCTAGGTAAAATTATAAAAATATATTTTCAACTTTAATTACTTATTAATTTATTTGGTGAGTAGTCTTGTAATGGTGGCATAGTGTACAGTTTGGTGGTTATTATGTAAAAAATAAAAAAGTATTTCAGAGGGCACAGCAATTTTTTGTCTTAATTTTGTGTGGTGTATCTGAAGATTTAGGCCTGCATTAACAGATAAAATTTTCTCTGGCTGGAACATTTTACTGTTCATTTGGCAGAAGGCCCTTCACCCAGAACCCAAAACTAGTACACTAACAAAAACAAAGAGTCTTGTGGTTTGTATACCAAACATAATTACAATGGCAAATTGAAGCAGGGGAGTAGAACAATGCTCTTTCATTACTACATTGTTTCCCATTATTCCCAATGACATGATTCGTGCATGTTCCATCTCAAGCAATAAACAAATTAACGTCAAAAGTATAATTTAATAGGAGTAAAAATAGAACGCCTGCTGCAATTCATTGTCCTGTTTTGCTTTTGTGTGATTCGTAAAACATCTTGAATCAATAAACTGGTTCCAATTCACGAGAAAAAACAAGTACATTAATATTCAAAATGTGCTTTGAAGTCCCTTTCAAAACAAATAAAAAATGGTTCTGTTACATGGTGTGCGGTGCCATTGTATCAGTGACCTAGATTTTGTTTTTGATCACTGTTCACTGTAAGATGCTCAACTGCAGTTCTCATTATTTGTATGCTACAGCATAAAGCACCATTCAGACGCCAAACAAATATGTGCCTTGATGTTTGATGTAATCAGGACATCCAATTTTACAGATCTCAGATATACAGATGTACACTGCATGCAGAAATATTGGTGTATGTGGTATGAAGTGATTGGTTATATTCCTCTGGCTTGACATTTCGAAAGTGTACTCAGATCACAATCATTACATGTTAATTATGGATGAGCAAATCTGATGGGAGGCAGATTTTCCACTCAAGCTGAAATTCAGAGAACATGTGAATAATAAGTGTTTCCCGCAATGGAGGATAACAGTATGGAGGTGACATGAATGGACATGAACAGTGCTGAGGAAATCATTGGGAAATTGATGTGAAGTTTTGTAGAAAAGCACAAGAAAAACACAAAGCATTAACATCATTTCATAACACTGGGAGTAAACCTTTGAAGCTACATGAATTACTTTTACAATGCCTTTCCCTATTGGAGTTTTGGTTGAAATGACTTTCAGTCGAAGAACAGAAATCAGAGTACATTTATTTATTTATTTACATTTTTATGTATTCTTTATATATGTAATCCGAAAACAATGATTCACAGTCATAAAACTGAAAGCCATTCAACAATTCAGAACTTCGATTGAATAATAATTATATTTAAATTTAAGCAGTGATTTCGTCATTTATTTTGTTTTGGCTAGTAGATGTTCTGAATGGCCAATAACTTGGTAGCCAAATTTGTTGCAGAGTGAAAATGTATATATATTTCAATCATGACAACTCTCGGAAGATTTTAGCATGGTGATGGATATGACAATGTAAATGTATTTGATCTTGGCGGAATAGATCTGCTACGCTGCTGCTGCTGCTGAATTGCTGCTGCTGTTGGTTATTGCTGTAGTTGTAGATTATTGCTGCTGCTGCAAGCAAGTACAGGAACTTGCTACTGCCAATGCATATGGCGATACGGTGCCGTGAGTATTTAAGACATACTGCTGCTGCACAAATAGCATATAAAATAACCCATAGCAGATCTATACAGGTGGAGCTGGGGAAGGTGGTGGGTTTCAGAGATCTCTGGTGAATGCTAGCCAGCCATATAAATGCAAAGCAGTAAGCTCATTGGCTACAAATGCAGCATGAACCAATCAGCTTGTGCCAAGTCGTTTAACTCTCTGAATATCATCAGTTATGTTAAGAAACTATCAGCCTGCGCCATCTAGAGTTTGATGACTCATTTTTTTAATATCCTTTTAAGTGTAGTAGGCCTACAACTGTATTAAGCCAAATCATTTGCTATGCTTTGCTGGAGTATGTCATAATAGATAGTGTTCAGAAAGTTGCAAACTTACTCAATAGTAACTGAGAAAAAAACTAATTAACAAGTTTTCCCCCCCTATTTTATCTCATCTAAAAACTATTTTTTTCAGTGTATAGCTATAGTACAGGTAACTGTTTTGGAGTTGATGAAAAGTGCACAGTTGACTGATTATGAATGCAACATTTATACTGTGGAATGTAAAAACAATTTGCCAAGCTCTGAAAAACATGACTGAACTAGTGATTTAGACTAAACAATGCACACAAATATGCTGATTTCACATCACCGTTTTCTCGATGCAACTTTTAGGCAACAGGCAAACAAAATTACAGAAGCTCCAAAAATTACAGAAAGTATAATTAAATTATAGTAGTCCATAAAACTTGTGAAATATTTCAAGCTTTGTGTTAGAAGCAAATTAAATTTAAGTTTAGATTTACACATTTAGCAGACACTTCTATCCAAAGTGACTTAAAACAGAGCAATAGTTGTTATTTACTAATTATTGAAAATTTAACAACATGAGAGTGAGTAAATGATGACAATTTCATTATTGAAAATGTTGATTTTACATATTAAATCTGAATCTTACCTCTATTTTCAGGAGTTGCTCCTCTCTTCTATGATTGAACAATAATTCATATAGTCTGTAGTGCTGGAAAAGACTGTTTATACACATGAACAATACATGAGAACCTGTAATACTGTCACAGTTGTTAACAATATTGAAGCTTTTTTTTTCTTAGGCTATAAACAAATTACACCATGTCACCAATAAGCTTCCAAGCTTTCAGTTTTTATTTAAAAACATTTTCCTTGAAAGTTTGAGTTAGAATAGTTTGTAAGACTGTGATTATGAACACAATGAGGCTGTAAAAGCAGACTAGTGAGTCGATGAATTATTCAGTTTGATGACGTTTCTGACAACCTCTGTAGTCCCATATAGCCACTTGTCGAAACAAGAAAAAGCTTAAAAAAAATCAAATGGGGGTACTACTGATGCATTTTATGTTGTAGAATAAAACCTGACAATATCATGAGCTTGTGCTAACAGTAAACCACATTTCAAACATTTAACCAAAAACCCATTGACTTCAGGACGACACAAAAGTGCTAAATTGCTCATTTCTGGGTTTTGGTCTACAAAAATATGTAATTCTTGTTACACTCTATTCAAACCCTTGATGTGCCAGCAGTTTGTAAGGGTGTAATTATGGTCAATGTTGAGATGTTTAGTTATAATCCCAATTTATGTTTCTATGATTTGTGTCTCAAATGGTAATACTGCATTAAAAGTAATGTGGTGTCCCATGAATAATACCTCTTTTAAAACAGACAAAACATTTATATATATTTTTAAATGAACATGCTCAGTAAAGGAGACTGAAGACAAATTAAGCTCAAGCACTAACAAGCAGTCTGAATTTAGGTCTGATGAAGGATGCATTACTGAGGCTTTCAGGTAAGCAGAGAAATCAATCGTGCTCAGATATAATACACATACTGTGTGTCATTTTTCAGCACTGTGCATCAGTGTTTTTTCCCTTTGCTTTCTAAAAGACGGATGATTTCCATGCAGCTTGTTATATGCCACTGTAGTCTGCATGCCTCACATTCCGTTGCAGTATGAATTATGCATAACATTAATTATGAAGGCCATAAAAGAATTCCAGTATGCTTGTCGCTGGCTGTCTAATAGCAACCTGTGTGACGGGTTGAAAATGACCTTATCCATATTCAACAATTAAACACATGCACTTGAGCATAATCATAGGTATTTAGGAGGAATGTAATTAAAGGACGGATGTGACATGGTGAGACATACCTGGTCTTGAAGTAATCTGTGATGGCTTTGATTTGATCGGTGGTGAATAAAAAACTGGCTTTACTGGCAAGTACTGTTTGGATAAATGTCTTGAAATTATCAGCAAATGATGACCGTTTGTCTGAAATAAAATGCAACAGGCATTGTGTTTTTTATTTCACTAAAAAAATACGTAAATCTGTACTATGCTTCACGAATTGATAATTAGTGTTAGGATAAATGGATTTTTAAAATACAGTTGACCTAAAGTAACAACCATGGTTGAATTTCAAACTAAACAAAAACTTGATTTCAGAGAACACCACTTACTTTTTATGTTGTCAAGTAGTTGCTGTAAAAGTGCCATGATAAATGAGATTTGCTGAGAATTGAAGTTCATCTCTTTGGCCCACCAAAATCCATTGACAAAATACTCCAACAGCGCAGCTTCTTTCACACATGTTTGGTGGTTTTTGATATTCAGTATATCCTCAAACTGTCTTAAAATGCAAGACATACAATATATCATAAATCCAGATACGTAAAATATCATATATGTAAATTAGATACAAAAAAGGTGAATTATTTAATAATGAGAGTAGCTGACAAATATTGACACTGTTGTAGCTCAAAAGAACTGCGTGTGCATATGATGAACAATTTTAAAGAAACTATTTTTAGTAAACTTACAGCTGCACTTGGTCCACAGGCAGGCTGAGCAGAATATTTATTTGGTCTTGCTTTAGAAGTTCCCACTGAGGAAAAGATGTCTCCACTTCCTAGAATATGAGATAATACTATTACTAGAAAATACACATTCATGAATTTAATTATAATTAAAAAATAAACCTTACCCTTATTGCACGTCTGAAATTAACCATGGTGTGAGTTATCTGAGAGTTTCATGATATTTTATTATATTTCATTTTCACAATATTTTACAGTATATCTACAGCAGTTATGTTTGTAGCTTTGCAGACACTGTCTCGGAACTGAGTGTTGTTGAAAATCAGTTGTAAAAACATTCTTAACACACATAAATCATATTTATGATCATAGAAATCATAGAAATCAGAAAACACAACGACAAATCAGACAAACCGGAAGAGGTAGGTATAGTTTGAGACAGCGCCATTGGTTTGGGATTACTCACCGCTGACTGGACGAGACATCTGTCAATCAACGTATACAGGGAAGAACCAGCCGAAGAACAGTAGAGTCGTGGTAGAAAGTTCGGAGATGGTATTAAAGTAGCTCAGTTTAAATGTATTGTATGAATTGCCCTTACTATGGAATAAAAAATATATGTATATTTACATTTAGTTAAAAGTGGCTGCAAAACATCAGCTCTAGTGGCGCAGATGGATAAGTGCTTGTTGTTGGCCCGGGTTCGAGCCCGCCTTTTGCCGAACGTTTTTTTTCTCCCTTTTCAAATCTCGTATCGCATCGTAAAGGCATTTATTTTCAATAAAAATTAAGGAAATAATCAAAAAGTTGAAAATAAAGTATCGGGTAGGGTTAGGGTAGGTGTAGGGAGGGCTTTATTGTACCAATAAGGTGGCATCCATTTAATAATTAAAATTATTATTTACACTCAATAAGTTATTATTGCATACTGTTTTATAATGTACTACAATACTGAAGTGCAGATAATTGCCACTATTTGCAACAAGTAGTATACTTGATAGTAGAAATCCTGCTATTTTAACATTAGTGTAAATAGCATATTGCTAAAAATACTGCTATTTTCACTTCGTGTAAATAGAATCCATTGCTAATACGAGATTTGTTCGGCAAAAAAAAGTTCGGCAAAAGACGGGATCGAACCCGGGTCGATCGCGTCAAAAAGCCAATGACACACGCTTATCCATCTGCGCCACTGGAGCTTATGGCTTACAGCCACTTTTAACTAAATCTAAATAGACACCCCGTATTTTTTATTCCATAGTAAGGGCAATTCATACAATACATTTAAACTAAGCTACTTTAATACCATTCTCCGAACTTTCTACCACGACTCTGCTGTTCTTCGGCTGGTTCTTCCCTGTATACGTTGACAGATGTCTCGTCCAGTCAGTGGCGCTGTCTCAAACTATACCTACCTCTTCCGGTTTGTCTGATTTGTCGTTGTGTTTTCTGACTTGTTATAATGTTTTCTGAATTGTTGTTGTGTTTTCTGAATTGTTGTTGTGTTTTCTGAATTGTTGTTGTGTTTTCTGAATTGTTGTTGTGTTTTCTGAATTGTTGTTGTGTTTTCTGAATTGTTATTTTGTTTTCAGAATTGTGATTTGTTTTGCACTTCTCTGCCACCGTACCTACCATTACCATCATACCACCACATAATGGTCATAAGGGAAAATATTTCATGTCTGACACTTCATTACAGATTATATTAGCCTATATACAGTATACAGTTAAATTAATCAAAGTTTAATTACATTTTTAGACATTGGTATACAACTTAAAATGTTTGTAAATGTTATTAATACACGTTTTCTTCTGTGTAGATCAGCACGGATCTGTGTAACGTTACGCTATTAGCTACCTCACTTTATTATAGATCTACAGCAATCGTCTAAACGCCAAGTGAATGACTGAATTCATAGGCATGTGGTTTACATACACTGAGCCCAGTATCATCTTTATCGGTTTCTTCTCCCCTCTTGATCTTCTCTGAGTTTTCAGCGGATCGGACTCCCTCTCGTGATCTCTCTCTTCCAGACATGTTGTTGTCTGTATACTGTTGCCCTGGAAACCACAGTGGGTGCTACAAATACAACTCATTATATACACTATGAACACCTTACCTCGGTGGCCTCATAGCTGGTTACGGGCCTGGGTATAGCCTATTTCATTCGATTAAAACTGATTTTTGTTGCACGATCAGTCAATGCAGTGTTGCCAAGTCCCGCGGAATTGGGCTAACGTTACTTTAACACTGTTGCCGCGAGTTGTTTTTCATATCCGCGGGCTGAGGGGCCCCAACATCGTGATTAAAACTCGAAACGCGATTGGGCTAGTTTTGAGTTGCAATTGGGAGGGTTTTGTCAATAGCTATTGTGTTCATGGTGGTGAAATAAATTTGTAAGTTATGTTTATATTCGTGATCATGATTTCACTGTGTTAATCAAATACATTTTGAAGAACCGATTCCCTAACCCATTGCGAGTTTTATAATTATTGCGAGTTTATAAAAGTCAGAAATTGAATTGCTTTCAATTCAATTTCAGTTTATATCTCGCAATTCTGATGTAAACTCGCAATGGTAAGAAAAAAAGTCACGACAGCCCAGCTCGAACTCTCATTTCGATTAGAATCAAAACTC
The DNA here is from genome assembly GCF_001515645.1 of Sinocyclocheilus grahami. Classification (NCBI taxonomy): domain Eukaryota; kingdom Metazoa; phylum Chordata; class Actinopteri; order Cypriniformes; family Cyprinidae; genus Sinocyclocheilus; species Sinocyclocheilus grahami. The sequence goes on along the minus strand of NW_015505400.1, from coordinate 1,374,147 downwards.
ACATATACATATTTTTTATTTGTATTTCACAATCCGAAATAAATGTAACTGGATGTTTTCTAAAGTGTTAGGGACCGGGGGAAACTACGGTGGCAGAGAAGTGCAAAGCAAATCACAATTCTGAAAACAAAATAACAAATTAAAAACGCAAATGCAAGTCTAAAAAACTGTATAACAAGTCAGAAAACACAATGACAAATTCGAAAACAAAATAACAAGTCAGAAAACACAACGGCAAATCCAAAAACAAATGAACAAATCAGACAAACCGGAAAAGGTAGGTATAGTTTGAGAGAGCTCCATTGGTTTGGGATTACTCACCGCTGACTGGACGAGACATCTGTCAATCAACGTATACAGGGAAGAACCAGCCGAAGAACAGTAGAGTCGTGGTAGAAAGTTCGGAGATGGTATTAAAGTAGCTCAGTTTAAATGTATTGTATGAATTGCCCTTACTATGGAATAAAAAATACGGAGTGTATATTTACATTTAGTTAAAAGTGGCTGTTAAACATCGGCTCCAGTGGCGCAGATGGATAAGCGCTTGTCATTGGCTTTTTGACGCAATCGACCGGGTTCGTTCATACAATACATTTAAACTGAGCTACTTTAAAGGTGTAATAGGTGATTGTCTTCAGAAACATTTTTTGTTATGCTGGTTGAAAGTCTCTTCACATCCCGATAGCAATCATTAAGTTAAGTGGTCTAAATGTATTTATCTGTATTTATATATTCTGTGGAAGGCGTAGGACCAAGAAATGTTCGTCCAATCAAAACGCCTAGTCCGAGCGTTTTAATGGGCTTTCCTAACTGCCTGTCAACATATGTATTTGCATACCTCTGCGCACCCTGTTAGCGCAGACATGGCCTCCTGCATGAAAAATATAATTTGTCAAAACGCATTATGCAATGTGAATGCAGACTAATGTACAGTGGGGAAAATATTTATTTGATCCCCTGCTGATTTTGTAAGTTTGCCCACTTACAAAAAAATTAAGGGTCTGTAATTTTTATGGAAGGTTTATTTTAACATATAACGACAGAATTCCAACCAAAAAATCCAGAAAAAGCACATTATATAAAGGTTAGAAATTGATTTGCATTTCAGTGAGTGAAATAAGTATTTGATCTCCAAGCAAAACATGACTTAGTACTTGGTGCAGAAACCCTTGTTGGCAAGCACAGAGGTAAGACGTTTTTTTGTAGTTGGTCACCAGGTTTGCACACATCTCAGGAGGGATTTTGATCCACTCCTCTTTACAGATTCTCTCTAAATCCTTAAGGTTTCTTGACTGTTGTTTGGCAACTCGAAGTTTCAGCTCCCTCCACAGATTTTCTATAGGATTGAGGTCTGAAGACTGGCTAGGCCACTCCGTGAACTTAATGTGCTTCTTCTTCTTGAGCCACTCCTTTGTTGCCTTGGCGGTATGTTTCGGGGTCATTGTCATGCTGGAAGACCCATCTATGATCTTCAGTGTTCTGGCTGAGGGAAGGAGGTTCTTGTCCAAGATTTTACAGTACATTTCTCTCCCTCCAAACACGGCGAGTCGAGTTAATGCCAAAGAGCTCAATTTTGGTCTCATCTGACCACAGTACTTTCTCCCAAGCCTTCTCTGAATCATTTTGATGTTCTTTGGCAAACTTTAAATGTACATGTGCCTTCTTGAGCAGTGGGACCTTGCGGGGGCACTGCAGGATTTTAGTCCATTGCGGCGTAGTGTGTTACCAATGGTTTGCTTGGTGACTGTGGTCCCAACTGCCTTAAGATCATTAACAAGCTCCTCCCATGTAGTTCGGGGCTGATCCTTCACCTTTCTCATGATCATCCTTACCCCATGAGGCGAGATCTTGCACGGAGCACCAGGCCGAGGCCGATTGATGGTTGTTTTGTATTTCTTCCATTTCCGAATAATCGTACCAACAGTTGTCTCCTTCTCACCAAGCTTCTTGCTGATGGTCTTGTAGCCCATTCAAGCCTTGTGCAGATCTACAATCTTGTTTCTGACATCCTTTGACAGCTCTTTGGTCTTGCTCTTGTGGTGGGAGAGGTTGGAATGGAAGATACAGATTGTGTGGACAGGTGTCTTTTATACACCTAACAAGCTGACATTAGGAGTAACTTCTTAAAGTGACAAGACTAATCTGTGTTCCACATGGGCACATAACCATAATCTGTGGGAGCCAGAATTCTTGCTGGTTGGTAGGGGATCAAATACTTATTTCACTCACTGAAATGCAAACCAATTTCTAACCTTTATATAATGTGGGGTTTTTTTCTGGATTTTTTGGTTGGTATTCTGTCTCTATCCATTAAAATAAACCTACCATAAAAATGACAGACCCTTCATTTCTTTGTAAGTGGGCAAACTTACAAAATCAGTAGGAGATCAAATAAATATTTCCCCCACTGTAGTAATTGAAAAATACTTGAATTTTCATATCAAATTATTTTTGAAATGCAGTTGAAATGAATTGCAAAAGTAATGACTGGTAAATCTTGCAGTTCTTACGCTGTGCATTGCTATTGTTGTTGTGGTGAAAAGTTATTAGTTTTGCAGCACTGCAATAGTTATTTCATACATATATGGTTTCACTCGGATATATGTCACAATAGAGAAGAAAAGACTATTGCAACTTCCGTTTCATGCCAACTTTAAGCGATTCAGGTTCGACTCTTTCTTTTGAGAGACACTAACTTTTTTTATGATGCACTTTCAGCTTTACAACTTTAACTGTTTACATTCACATACAGCTACATTACACACTGCATGAAAGGTCGTTTTCAAAAATCCATAATAGGGGTACTTTGGTGGTGTATGTATTAGATCAGTGTTTTTCTGTAATATCCATAATTCATGATGTGAAATATTACAACTTTCAGAATACATTCTTTCCCCTAACAGTTGAGAATGACTTGTACTACTGTCTTCAACCCCAGAGCTTAATACATCCATCAGGCTTAACAGTTCTTTTTTTCCCCCTCATGCTTTTCTGTATTCTTCAAACATACCTTCGGTGACTGTGGCCAAAGAGTTCAGTTTCTTACTTCATCAGAACACAACACTTGGTCTAAGTGTGGTGTTGAATTGTGATACAGCCGTTTATGCTGAGGTTGCAGGTAAGGTTTCCTCCTTCCATTCAGATCATGTTTGTGCACATTGACCCCTGTAGAAGCTCAATATTCCCACAAGTTCTTTAATATGCTCAATTCTGTATTAGATGTATTTAATATGCTTAATTCAGTAATATGCTTTGTCCCGTATTCCTAACTACTATGAGCAGTTCTATCAGTCAGCATTGACCCATTGAGGTTTTTTAAATTCTATTTTTAGTCACCCTTTGATCATTTTTGTGATGGTTTTTAACTTCATATAACTGCCTATGCATTAAGTTTCTTACTAGAACAAAAGTATTATTTGTATTTTTGATCAATTAAATTCAGCCTTAGTGAACATGAGACACTTTATGCTTTTATGTACTCTAGACCAAGCTCAAAGCACAAAACACACAATGAAAATACATCACTGTGCCCTTTGAGGGCAGAGCATGTTTAAACAATAAAAGTGTATGTCAAATGATCATTTTATTAATTTGATATCATAAGGAGGAAAGGATAGGATCCTTTAGTTGGGATACTGAATCAGGAAGAAGCTAAATTGCAGACTTGCTTATGTTGACCTCATGCCAAGAAATGACTGCAAATCTTGACAAAGAGATATATAAGCTGATTGGTGCTTTCCTCTTTAAACTGAATTGCCAGAGGAATGCAAGTTAGATAAAGATTGTCATAATCATAGCTCACATAGCTGAGCTAGAGAGCGGTGATCTGTGGATGCATGTGTTCATCTATTTATTCTATCCTCTCCTGCCAGGCTAATTGGATGAGAGGAAGTGATGCGTGATAACTTAATTAATTTCCTTCCCTCACACATTTGTTGTCATTATTTTCTTATTTTGTTCTTTCTGACTGCATGAAAGCTTTTCTATTTTTTAATTTTGAATAAAGACGTGTAACACAAAAATGGCATGTACGAAAGTTAAGACTTAACATTAGTTTATATGATATTTCTTGATTATCAACTAAGCTTTGTTATATTTTTGCTATTTTAAATGTGATTTTATATAAGCATTTGATCACTTGTTATTTGTGCTTCTAACCTCAGATATCCACCAGAGGGCATCATGTGATCAACAGGAAGAACAACAAAACTACATGTCAAATGATCATTTTATTAATTTGATATCATAAGGAGGAAAGGATAGGATCCTTTAGTTGGGATACTGAATCAGGAAGAAGCTAAATTGCAGACTTGCTTATGTTGACCTCATGCCAAGAAATGACTGCAAATCTTGACAAAGAGATATATAAGCTGATTGGTGCTTTCCTCTTTAAACTGAATTGCCAGAGGAATGCAAGTTAGATAAAGATTGTCATAATCATAGCTCACATAGCTGAGCTAGAGAGCGGTGATCTGTGGATGCATGTGTTCATCTATTTATTCTATCCTCTCCTGCCAGGCTAATTGGATGAGAGGAAGTGATGCGTGATAACTTAATTAATTTCCTTCCCTCACACATTTGTTGTCATTATTTTCTTATTTTGTTCTTTCTGACTGCATGAAAGCTTTTCTATTTTTTAATTTTGAATAAAGACGTGTAACACAAAAATGGCATGTACGAAAGTTAAGACTTAACATTAGTTTATATGATATTTCTTGATTATCAACTAAGCTTTGTTATATTTTTGCTATTTTAAATGTGATTTTATATAAGCATTTGATCACTTGTTATTTGTGCTTCTAACCTCAGATATCCACCAGAGGGCATCATGTGATCAACAGGAAGAACAACAAATCTAGAACGTTTATATCCAACAAACAAGATCACATTTTTAGTTTAATTTGAGTTCATTTTAAACGTAAGATATTCATATCCTAATTCCTAATTAAATTATGTGATGATGGTTCCAAGTAATAACAAACACATTTTCAATACCCTTTCTGTTTTTATGCAACGGATTAACAAAGATCCATTTTTATGTGATCATATATGCTAATCTGCCTTTCTGCATACCATGAATATTAAAAATGAAATAAAATATGTTATGCAGCTATGGAAACAACCCAGTGACCCTGATTGATTCAGTTGAGGTTATTATAATAAATGTATCATTCATAAATATAATAATTTAATAATATACATTTATTAACATTCCAGTGACATGATTTTATCTGATTGATTCAGTTGAATTTATTATAATAAATGTATCATTCATAAATATAATAATTTAATAATATACATTTATTAACATTCCAGTGACATGATTTTATCTGATTGATTCAGTTGAATTTATTATAATAAATGTATCATTCATAAATATAATAATTTAATAATATACATTTATTAACATTCCAGTGACATGATTTTATCTGATTGATTCAGTTGAATTTATTATAATAAATGTATCATTCATAAATATAATAATTTAATAATATACATTTATTAACATTCCAGTGACATGATTTTATCTGATTGATTCAGTTGAATTTATTATAATAAATGTATAATTTAGAAACATAATAATTATAATGCCTTTAATCATAAAATGTAATACATTTAATAATAAATGTATAATTTATTCAAATAAATTCAGCAGAATCAATCATCTAAAGTCATGTCACCGGAATGTTTTCATAGCAGGATAAACATATTTTTTTGTTTAACAGCAGCAATAATCTGAATTTGTAATGGTGAGCTAAAAATGAAAGGTAACATTGATAATCTATATACTTGTGTTACAAAGCCTCTTATATTAGAAACAAAGAAAACTGAATCTGAGAATATGACATTATCTATGAATAGCTAGCAGAGTAAGCATCTATTGATTGTTCTGGTGTGACAGTAACTAAATATTCCAGGGTGCCGTGTGTCCACACAGCTCTTACACTGTAAACAGCCTATAGCATCTCAGTCTCCTTCTTGTGTTATGTACCAACAGCATTGTCCTGTTTGAGGATCACAGTCAACTACTGAGAACAAAGTAGTGTAAATAACAGGAATCTAAGAGATTAGTTCCATGTTCCATGACTTTTCCAGTCAGTTGCGACTTCTTTTTTTTTTTTTTTCCTTTCTTTTTTCGGTTTGAATTTTATTTTGCACTAAGACCAGCTTCTCTAGAAATTTTCAAGACTTGATGAGATTTCATTAATTTCATTAATTTAAGATAGAGGTGCCCAGATTTTTTATAAGAAAAGCCAAAAATCAAACTTAATTGAGGGCCATGGCCTAAAAGTTAATGTTGCATTATATCCAAAGATATATAATTAAATACTACAACAACAAACAAGACTCCGGTCCATCAATCAGTGTTTTGTGAAGTGAAAAGCTGTGTGTTTGTAAGAAACAAGTCCATCATTAAAGTGTTTTAATTTTAATGCCAAAATCACTTCTGGCCAAAATATCAGTCCGTAATCCATAATAACGCTTCCTCCAGTGGAAAAAGTCCATTCCCTGTTGTCTCTCCCAAAATCCACCAACATATTTTCTTTTGTAAACATTGCTTGATCTGTGCATATTTTTCTCCTTATTCAGACAAGATGACTTCTTCACTGTAATATTTCACTTAGATTGAGAACCGTTTGAAGTTAAAAATGATTTAATGATGGATTAGTTTATTATAAACGTGCAACCTTTCACTTCACAAGACGTTAACTGATGTTATGCAGTATACAGTATATGACGTTTTCTTCATATTTAATATTGGATAAAACATTTTTAAAGACACCATTAAATGAAAGTATATTCGTTTTTTGATCATGATTTGTCCTGTAAAATTAAAACTGGCAATTTATTAAGAAAAATTCCAGTTGTTTATTCATTTTTTTCCTGATGAAAATGTTCATTGCGAACGTGAAATGTGAAATGTGAAAAATGTTTGATGTGTTCCACTATTCCACTCTGTTCAATTTTTTTAAATTTTCTTTAACAAAAGCCAGTTGACATCATCCTGCAGGAAGTGACATAATTTTGTTGAGAAAAAACAAACACAACAATACAAACGTAAGTGCAGCTAAAAGTATCAGTAAGCAATGATGAATTGTTCATTTCTGTGGTATTAGTTGGTTTGTCTTATTTTAAAAATGGTCCACCCTGTTTATAATTTACAGAAATTACGGAAATCAGTATATCAACATTTTCCGAAAAAAAAAAAAAAAGTTCAAAATGAACTGCCAGTACATCCTTTTACGCTATAAATTGTAATTGTAACAAAGATTATTGGAGTGAGTTTTACAAAAAAAAATACTATTTCAGTCTTCCTGCTTCCAAATTTCATGTTTTTCATGATTTTAATTTCACGTTTAATTCAAATCTATTAAAGTTACATGCCGATTTATTGTAATTATTCGTGAAATTAACTAGCATTTCTGATTTAAAACTGGATTGCAAAACTTTTGCAAGCAAATGTTATATTTCATGGGGGAACACAAAAAATTTGCACGTGAACACAAAGCTTCGAAATATACATTTTCCTCCTATCGCATTTTTTTTCCCACCATATTCCATATCGTCCTGTAACTTTTTTCCTGATTTTTGTTCTTGTGTAAATCAATCAAGTTATAACGATATACATTTTAAGTGCCTGAGTTTTACGAGAACATATTTCAGAAAGTCTAGCATATCCTTTTATAGAAATGCAACCATGCATTTTTTAGGGGAAAAAAAAGTTCAAAATGTGCTGCGTAAGAGGAATGACCCATATACTGCGTTCCTGTCCCTGATGTTCATACATAGGGCTGAATGCTGTAAGCTCTTACAATCACAATGCTCAAACTACATCCATTATATTACAATCTACAGTGAGCCCAAACCTCAAGTGCTCTTAATTTTTGCTCACAAACAGGCTTACCACATTACCCGAAATTTGCCTGAACTCAGAATTGTACATTGGAAATTTTTGTAAATCAATGCATGTGCTCAGAATTAGTGGCATAATGAGCATTTTACACTTTGATGATTTCATTTAACAGTTTAAAATGTGTTAATGCAAATATACACTATATAGCACCTAAGTGAAAAAGGACAGACAAGAAAAATCACTCCCTAATCCTCTTAGTGTCTTAAGTGATTCTTATGCTTCTAACACAGTCAGATCACAACCAAGTCCAACACATCAGCTCGATTATTAAAACAAATACTACACCATAAGTAATACCCCTATTCGATGGCCAGCATTGATTGGACATTTGAGATTGTGCTTCAAACCGAATGCTCATTTAGAGTGGCCTGTTTCTTCCTAGCAAAATAGAAAAAAAAATAAAATAAGAGCTTTAAAAATAAAACAAGAGGGTACAGACTCAAGCAACAGCAGGGGACGTGCTCCTACTGGCACTGCATTAAAAAAAATAAATAAATAGCCTAAGACATAAAAAAAAAAAGAAAAAAAAAAAAAAAAAAAAGAGCAAAAATTGTGTCCTCTTAAAGGAACAGTCTGCATAAAATTTAAAATTCTGTAATTTTTACCTAAGGAAGAATAACTTCACAGCAGGGTTATTATAGTATAAAACCAAAATCATAAAAAATCAATACATGAAATAACCAAAAAAAAAAAGACCTGAACTTATTTTATTTCAGCTAGTTGCTGAAAAGGCAACATTTCTCATAAATTTTACTTGAAGTACTAAAATAACTAAATAAACTAAAATTAATATATAAATCTTAATTATGAAAACGATAAAAATTTAAAATATAAATTAATATGTAAACTATTAAAATTAAAATATAAATTATATATATTAAATAGACATTAAAAAACCTTTCGGGTTACGCATGTAACCATAGTTCCCCGAGAGGGAACTATGTGCCCCCCTAGGGGGCACATTGGGGAATGCAGCCTGCATGACCGGTGTCTGAAGCATGTGTGAAACAGCGCCAATCTATTGGCCCACCTGGCCCATGACGTCATAGGCGGGATGCCCGGAAGTATAAAAGGGCACCTGCTGAATACGTCATCTACTTTAGCTGTCTGAAGGAGAAGTAGACAGGCAGGCCAAAGGCATGGCAAGGGGGCGCAGCGTCTCGTTCCGTCTCGGTGAACCATGGTTACATGCGTAACCCGAGACGTTCCCTTTCTAGGGAACTCAACGCTGTGCCCCCTAGGGGGCACATTGGGGAACGGAATCCAATCACGCCATGCCAAGGCGCATGCCTGTCCACCTGGAGGGAGAGCAACAAGGAAGCGACAGACATAAACAAAGCCTTTCCTCAGAAAGGGGCCATGCCACTGACGCCACAGGCCGCTCACGCAACTTGGCAGAAACGGGGGAAACTAAATAGATCAAGGGGAACATCCCATCCAAGTTAAGAGCACAGCTATCCTCAGATAGCTATGCTATGTGAGCAGAACTAGCCTGGATACACAAGACCGCTGAGGAGGCCAACTAGAAAGACTCTAGAGGAGCTCAAAAGATGCTACTTAAATTCCAGGTAAAGAGAGTAGGCCCCCTAGGGGGCACATTGGGGAACGGAATCCAATCACGCCATGCCAAGGCGCATGCCTGTCCACCTGGAGGGAGAGCAACAAGGAAGCGACAGACATAAACAAAGCCTTTCCTCAGAAAGGGGCCATGCCACTGACGCCACAGGCCGCTCACGCAACTTGGCAGAAACGGGGGAAACTAAATAGATCAAGGGGAACATCCCATCCAAGTTAAGAGCACAGCTATCCTCAGATAGCTATGCTATGTGAGCAGAACTAGCCTGGATACACAAGGCCAACTAGAAAGACTCTAGAGGAGCTCAAAAGTTGCTACTTAAATTCCAGGTAAAGAGAGTAGCTGCTGAGCTGGCCACCTGGAGGGAGAGCAACAAGGAAGCGACAGACATAAACAAAGCCTTTCCTCAGAAAGGGGCCATGCCACTGACGCCACAGGCCGCTCACGCAACTTGGCAGAAACGGGGGAAACTAAATAGATCAAGGGGAACATCCCATCCAAGTTAAGAGCACAGCTATCCTCAGATAGCTATGCTATGTGAGCAGAACTAGCCTGGATACACAAGACCGCTGAGGAGGCCAACTAGAAAGACTCTAGAGGAGCTCAAAAGATGCTACTTAAATTCCAGGTAAAGAGAGTAGCTGCTGAGCTGGAACAAAGATATCCTCAGATAGCTATGTCCCTAAGGTCTTACGAAGGATTGTGTAGCCAAGATAGCCTTCCTACGGAGCTGCCCAGACCACAGAGAGTGGGCTATCTACTTACTACCCTAGCAGGGGAGACAGCACTCTCAAAGGCAAGGGCTCAAAAAGACCGCTATTTAAAATCCCTAAGCAGGGGAGCGATCTCTCTGTGCTCACACTTCATCGTTATAACAACCCAACAATATCCATGGCATCTGACAACCATATAGAGAGGGTGTGCGGATGCCACAGATCAAAGCAATGACCGCGAGTTGAGATAACTGTGCCGTGGCAATGGCGGAACCAGGCCGCGAGACACAAACGCTCTGTTCCGTATCCCTCGGGAATAGGAACAAATGCGAGCTGAGCCCACACATCATGACTCATCACAATGAGCGCGTAACTCTGAACGCGCGTGCTCTTCGCCGAGACAAACGCGAAAGCAGAACATACCCTCGAGTGTTAGAATCCAAACACGGAGGCACATATTCCCTAAGGAGCTGCTCGACTCGAGCACTATCCTCGGGATCCGATAACCCAAAAAGGGCATCTCAACCCCTCGAATCCCGCGATCCAAGTATTCGCCGTGCCTTGGCAACAGCGGGACCTGAACCGCGAGACGCAAACGCTTGTCACTCATCTCTCGAGAAGAGGGACAGACGCGAATGGAGCTTCTCATTGGATAACACTCACAATGAGCGCGTTCAGAGCCCTCGAGCACTGAACACGCAAGCTCCTGACCAAAAACAGAAGACAGATAGATTGTGCGCGTCCTCAAGTGCCAGAAACCTCTGGAACGGAGGCACACACTTTCCACACCGCTCACCTGCCTTGGTCTCTCACCCGCACGTCAAACAGACAGCTCCTGAAGACAGCAAAGAGGATGACGTATTCAGCAGGTGCCCTTTTATACTTCCGGGCATCCCGCCTATGACGTCATGGGCCAGGTGGGCCAATAGATTGGCATTGTTTCACACGTGCTTCAGACACCGGTCATGCAGGCTGCATTCCCTAATGTGTCCCCTAGGGGGCGCAGCGTTGAGTTCCCTAGAAGGGGAACTAATACAAATGACAAAACAAAACAAAATGAACTAAAATTAAAGTGAAAGCAAAATCTAAAAATAAAATCTAATTCAAAATGTTAATAAAAGAGCAGTGTGAGAATTTTGCAAAAAATTATACTTTTCTGCTTCCACTTTAATAATAGTTAAAGTTTATTCTTTTTTTTGTTTGTTTGGTAACCCATAACCCATTTGGTTACAGTAAGGTTTCATTTTAACGGATGTTAATGCATTAACTAACAATAAGCAGTACATTTGTTACAGTATTTATAAAGCTTTTTAAATTTTAGTTAATAAAAAAATACAACTGTTTAATGTTAATTCATGTTTATATTACCATTAAGTAATGTTAAAAATGTTAATTCATGTTCATATTTCCATTACGTAATATTAACATTATTTATACAACTTTTATTAATTATTAAATTATTTATACAACTTTTGCTTTTAGTATTAGTAAATGTTGAAAGTAATATTTACTAGGATTAATAAATGCTTTATTAATGTATATATGTTTATGTATTTTTCATTGTTAGTTCATGTTAACTAATGTAGTTAACCAATGATAACAAATGGAACCTTACAGTAAAGTTTTTTTTCTTTTTTAAATATGTCTATTTAATGTTATATATTATATTTTAATTGCAATATACAGTAGTGTTTAAATATATCTATATATATATATACAATTAAATTTTATTAACTTGTATTTATTTTTTATTTATTAATTTATTTTGTGGATTTAATTTTTGGGTGAACTATCTCTTTAAAAGGACACTCTTAAAGACTCATGTACTCATCATAGCTATTTCTATGTAATGAAGCAAAGTAAAATGTTACTACAGGTGCTTTAAATCATGCAGTTCCAATGGTGACGGTTTGCGTCTGTCTCGTAACTGTTCAGGAAATGCATTTACCTGCTGATTTTGACTTGATCTCTTTCCGGTAATTGGCACATATCCTGTTGTAATGGGTGCAGATGTGGTGTAAACACCAGGCAGCAAGTTGATTAGCATTATGGAACTGTCATCAAAACAAGAGAATAAAAAACAAGACGTTAACGTTTGTATGTATTTAGTCTAAATACTGGAATATGATCACAGTAAACAAAGGCTGTCATCTTGTATTCTGAAACGATATATTGTATTTTACTATGAATTCTCACAGCTACTGTCAAAACTTTGAAGGTTACTGTACAGTAGGCTCAAAGGAAGATGAAATGGAACCAACATATTGTGACTTGTAACACTTCAAACAAAACTGCAATAGGTTTATTGTAAGTAGCTTTGTATGAAAGCATCAGATAAGTTGCATATTGTAATTACAGTCATACAGAATGCCAGATATTTACAGATATTACTGTTTAATATCTGCTGTATTATTCATCTGTAAAATCATGGTTGATTTTATTGTAGAGACACTGGATGTTTACAGGAAACATCCTGTGTTTTGAATGCTGTTAAATTACAGTTTAAATAATTGAACCTGGTTCTGTTTGTTTACAGTACTCTATTTGCAACTAATGTTGCCAGTCATTTCTTTAATTGTATGTGTAATATATATATATATATATATATATATATATATATATTTACTAGGGCTAGGAAAAATACACACACACACACACACACACACACACAGACAAAACATTTTCTTGAGATTATTTATCTGTTTAATATGGAATGATGAACGCTTTAAAAATAATTATCGCAACTATTTCAATATCTATTTTTACTTCATGTAAATATTGTTAGAATATATTTCATTTATACTGATTCAAATTCATTCAATTTCTTTATCTCACCAGGTTAAAAACTGGAGTATGACCAGCATTAACTTATTTTGTAGATTATTCCAAGCAAATGAAGCATTATAATGAGCTCTGCTAGGACCCGAGGAACATTAAGATATAACAGGTCATTTGAATGAAGATTATAACATGCATTTGTATTGTATTGTATTTGTTATTTAGAGTGTAGAGATATGTACGATCAAATGTTTTATCACTAGGGTCGATTAATCGCCACTCACCACATCAAACCTATGTGATTAATTAGCACTAACATTTACATTACAATATAATCACTAATATTTACATTTATACATTTAGCTGACACTTTTATCCACTGTCAATTATCCATTTTAATAACAAAAGATCGATTTACCTGAGCAAGCTCTAGATAGGTGAGTACCTCTCCATCGATATCCTGTCCATCTTTAGATGCTTTTAAGAACTCGCTCACAGCGTATTGCTCTGAGGAGAGAAAACCTCTGTTAAACAGAAGGCACATTTAGATGAGCGGGGAAAAATGGTGTAGAAACAGTTTTCACTCATTTTCAGAAATTGCTAGTAAATTTCACAAATAATTATGAAGAAACAGCAAGTAACACCAAATTAAAGGGTTAGTTCACCCAAAAATGAAAATTCTGTCGTTAATTACTCACCCTCGTGTCGTTCCAAACCCGTAAGACCTTCGTTCATCTTCAGAACACAATTTAAGATATTTTTGATGAAATCTGAGGGCTTCTCTGACCCTCCCATAGACAGCAAGGTAACTACCACGTTCAAGGTCCAGAAAAGTACCAAGATGGTCGACAAAGTAGTCCGTGTGACATCAGTGGTTCAACTGTAAAGTTACGAAGCTATGAGAATACTTTTTTGCACAAAGAAAACAAAAATAACGACTTTATTCCGCATTTTCGACTCAACTGCGTCACTTTGGATGCGCGTTCACAACAGTATCATGACGCGAGGGTGTGGCTTTACAGTTGAACCACTGACTACTTTGTCGATCATCTTGGTACTTTTCTGGACCTTGAACGTGGTAGTTACCTTGCTGTCTATGGGAGGGTCAGAGAGCCCTCATATTACATAAAAAATATCTTAAATTGTGTTCCGAAGATGAACGAAGGTCTTACGGGGTTTCGAACAACACGAGGGCGAGTAATTAATGACAGAATTTTAATTTTTTGGGTGAACTAACCATTTAAACATGACATTTTGAAGTAGAAAGACGCTTTACAGTTGAACCACTGACTACTTTGTCGATCATCTTGGTACTTTTCTGGACCTTGAACGTGGTAGTTACCTTGCTGTCTATGGGAGGGTCAGAGAGCCCTCATATTACATTAAAAATATCTTAAATTGTGTTCCGAAGATGTCATGTTTAGATGTCAAGCTTTGTCGATCATCTTGGTACTTTTCTGGACCTTGAACGTGGTAGTTACCTTGCTGTCTATGGGAGGGTCAGAGAGCCCTCATATTACATAAAAAATATCTTAAATTGTGTTCCGAAGATGAACGAAGGTCTTACGGGGTTTCGAACAACACGAGGGCGAGTAATTAATGACAGAATTTTAATTTTTTGGGTGAACTAACCATTTAAACATGACATTTTGAAGTAGAAAGACTGAAATAGTATGTTCTTGTAAAAAAAATACTCTAATAATCTTGTTTAATTTACTTCAAACCTAAAAAAAATGGTGCATTTTGTGTGCAAGGGTATTTTAAGCAAATCTATTTACACAGTATGATATTTCATGATGCTTTAGTACTCATGCAGACTGTAAATAAACTGACTCACAAAAAAAGAAAATCTTTTTTCCTCAGGGACGGTGCAGGCTACGCAAAACCGGAGGTAAATAGCTGCATCTGGAGTCACAGATAAATTTCAGCCTGTCACCACCACGTCATTAGATGACGTCCGCCGGACAGATTGTAGTGTGTACCACACAAAGCTCCGCGGAGATGTTCTCTTTTATTTGGCACCTTGACATCGCTCGTTGCTAAGCAACACAGAATAAAAGGGCTAAAAGGCCTGTTTGCTTTAGATCCGAGGTGGCCGAACAGCTCAGCCCTGTGCTTGAGGAACGTGTGTGTTGTTTTGTGTGTCATTCAGAGCGTGTGGCGGAGCGTTGGCAGAGAGCTCACCTGTCAGGGCGATGAGCCGTGGAAGGCACAGTCTGTTGGCCAGGGCGATTAGCTCCATTGGGTCCAGGTCTGCCATGGGCGACAGCTGATTGGTGTAGAGATACTCCAGCACTGCCTGCATACATACCCTGTTGGTGTTGGGGAATGAGACCTGGTAACACACATGTACGTGCGTCATTATTCTTCAAACAATCAATTTCTTCAATTCCATCTGGTTCTGTCAGCGTCAGCGTGAAATAGTTTACAATCAATTTCCTTCTGAAATGTGAGAATAATTCTGAGGGAAATAGGAAATCGGTGGGATAAAATGTAGAGCAAGACTTGATTTTATCCTCTGGGAATTGATTTCGTGGGCATCTGGAGAGGTTGAAAAATAAGAGGACTTTCGGTTAAGAAGTAGCGCAAGTTATACATTGCATTGATACGTTGATACGTTATACGTTGATTTTGACAAAGTTACCGGATGAAACTTATTTTTTTCCCTTGGTAAGCATATAATATAATACACACATTAACGGTCAAAAGTCAAAAGATAATTTTTTTTAATCCTCTTCAAGGCTGCATTTATTTGATTAAAATACAGAAAAACACAAAGTAACAATAAAGACATTTATAATGTAGTAAAAGATTTGTATTTCAAATAAATTCATAAAAGAATCCGGAAAAAAATATCATGGTTTCCACATAAGCAGCATTTGCGGTTTTCAACATTTATAATAATAAGAACCATTATTAATAATTGAGCACCAAATCAGCATATTAAAATGATTTCTGAATGATCACGTGACCTTGAAGACTGGAGTAATGATGCTGAAAATTCGGCTTTGCCATCACAAGAATAAATCAAATTTTAAAATATATTTAATACATTTTAAATTATAATGATATTTCACAATATAACTGTTTTTTCTGAATTTTCAATCAAATAAATGCAGCCTTGGTGAACTTGGTGACTTCTTTCAAAATCATAAAATCATAATTCTGAACTTTTAGTTTTTACCAATGGTGTATATAATAATGTTATTTTATTCCTGAAATTGTTTTAATAAAAAATTGCACATACAGACCTTTTTGTTCAGGAATAACATGCACAGATGAATGAATACTTAAGTTAAGTAATGTGTATTAAAATGTAAACAGGACCCTTTTTAATTTCATGTTGATTTTCATAGGATTTATACATGATTAAGAAGTGTAAAACTCTAGTTATTTTTTGATAGATTTTAATTCAACCATTAAAAAGTATTGTGTATTTAACAGACTCTGGTCAGCTCTCTATGAAACTGATGGCCGGCTCACCAGCAGTCCAGCATTACTAAGCACATTTGGGCAGAACACGCAGATAGATGCTGCTACGTAACTCATTACATAATACTCTTCAAGGGCAAGCACATTGCTGTGTTTTGCCGGGGTAGTCTAACCACTCCAAAAGAGAGGCATGCTCTCACTGATTTCAGCAAGCACTGTGGAGTGTGGACTTAAGTCTGAAAGTAGGACGCTGTCTAAAATATAGCTGTGCCAATTGTTACACTTTCATGAAATGTCAGAGCAGTAAGGCAAAAAAAAAAACCACTGAGTCCCTTGTGCAAAGATTAGCTGTAGAGGAAAACAGATCACTGTCTCTGAATGACGTCTGCTTTTCCTCCTTAGGGAGGAAACTCAGTCTGCTTTATTCCACCTGTTAAGGAAGAAATTAATGAACAGCGCCACAGATGAAAGCATCTATTTGGACAGTGGAAACAGGATTAAGTGTGCACGTGGCAGCAGTGAAATGAGCAAAAAGCATAATGTTTGCTTCAAACAGCAGGAAGTACCTGTATCGATTGTGCAACTCAGCTCATTAATTATGGATTATGCATGTAAATGGCTATAAATGGAAAAATATATGAAGCTAACTGTACTATAAGGTTATCATTAATAAAAATGATTACAAAGACAAAAACTAGACAAAAAATATGTTTTTAAATATTGTAAAAAAAAAAACTGTAATACTTAAAAAAACAACAATATAAATGTGCACTAAAATATATACAAAAACTCCATAAATCTCAAAATAGGGAAAATGACTTTCGGAAACTAGATCTAATACTGAAACAAAATTTCCAAAGAAAAAAAGAAAGAAAAAAAAGTCCTGAATAAACAATTACTACAGCTAAACTGAAATTGAAAATCAATGCAGAACAAAATACAAATGAATGACATTTTCAAAAATGTAATAACCCTGCTATATTGTGAATAAAATGTCTTGTAAGACAAACATCATGCACTCCAAAAAGGTCATGAGAGCTGACGGATCATTCATCACTGCAGAAAAACGTCACTTATAGAGACACATGGACTAGACTATTTTAGTTATTCAAGAATTTGATGCAATTTGTTGGCAAGCCAGTGTCTGTAAAATGTGCCAGTGCGCATCTATTTGAGTATGTAAGCGCATGTAAATGTCTGTGCGGTGTGACCTTGTACCATCTGCTTGAGAACTGGCAGACTCATTAATGCTTAAGACAAAATAAAGTTGTTCTGTAGACTTGTCAGTGCCCTAACTGGAGCTCATCAAACATTGTTTTCACACTCACCTCGTCATTTGCACTCTCCATGAAAGAGCCCCCAAATAAGGCAGCCATCCAGTCACAGCTAGAGATCAGCAGTGGTTTGTGGGCATTAATGGTGCCATCATCCAACCTGAACACCACATCTGCAAAGAGAGTCCAAAACTGCATTTTACAAAGATATCAGTTATTGCATGTTTCAACTAGCATGAGCATATTTCAGATGTTGCAGCAAATACTTTTAAATCATTTTAAAGAGACTGTGCTTCTTTCTTATTCGAAGATAAAATAAACACATCTGGGTTCCTCAATACCTGTGAAGTTATTCTTGGTGAGACACTCTTTGATTCGGTTGGCCTTTCTCACATGGAACGCTTTTGTGATCTCTTGATTCATGAAGCCCTCATTGTTCATGATGTTCTCCACCATCATCCTAAGATCAAACACTTCTAGGATCTCTGCAATCTGGGCGATCTTCATCAGGTCCTTCTCCTCCTCATCCAGCTCACCAGTGTAGAGGAAACGTAGGACAGCGCTGAACGGTCCATGGTGAATGGAATGATCCATCTTGACGATAGTCATAAAAGCTGGCGCACCCGTGACCGGATTGATCACGTTCTCCTTGTGGATGCTATGGAAGGCCTTGCTCCAAGAGGCCAGGGACAGCTTGGTGCGCCAGTGCATTCCACTGAAACTCTTCATCTTGAGGGTTCCGTCACTCTTGGATGCCCTGAGCGAGCAAGGCGAAAGATTGGGGAGAACCATGATGTCCTCTTCCGTGTCCAGGCTTAGGGTGCGCATCAGTTGATCCCGCCCGTGACGCTCAGTTACCACCAAGCACTGGGACTCATCGGAGAAGTCCATCTGAAAGAGGTCGAAGAATTTGGAGGCCGAGGTAGACAGGTAGATCCTGTGGGCAAACAATTGGATGTGTTCTTGAATAACAAACATAACATCAACGCACAGGGGGCTCTCAAGAAGCTGCCTCGGGCCATCCCGGTTTTTGGTTGGGCACTCTGGAATCTTAATAAGTGGTGGAGGGGCTTTGGGTGGCAAAAATGGTGCCTGCAACAGTGGCTTTTGGACCTTCCTCAAGTGGGACTTCCAGAATTGTAGGTGGCGTCTGGAGATGAGGGCAGCTCGGATTGCATTATCAAAGATATCCTTGATGCCAAACTGGTCGAAAACACTTGTCTCATAGTATGGGATGCCAAGCTCTTTGGCGACCTCCCTTCCACTCTCTGGAGGCAAAATATCTCCTGGTTTAATGGGTCTGTGAGAGACAAATAAATACAATCAAATCTTGTGTTACTATAACAGCACACCTAGTAAGAGGATTACCTCTGGGAGATGAATTTTAAAGGAATATCCAAGTTCCAACTTTTTGGGCTTTAGTTACCAGTACCTTGATAATGGTCGCCTAGCTCGATTGACTGCCTCCAGGTCAGCGTAGCGCAAGTCCAGCTGGCAACCGACCAAGATGACAGGTGTGCGTGGACAGAAGTGCTTGATCTCGAGGTACCACATGGTTTTAACATGGTGTAGGGAGTTGGGATTGGCGATGGAAAAGCAGAGAACCACGACGTCAGACCTTCGAGAGTGAAAGTTGAGAAGTAAATCGAGTAACTGACCAATGAAAACTCATCTTTTTAACAACACAGGGCAAGACACCATGTAACATGCATGCTAACGGGATTTTAAATGATTGTCAAATGGTGCCAAGTGGTATTCATAGCAACACGACAGTTCTTGAGTGTTTGGTGGACATGCAAAACCTGCAATCTCAATGCCAACCTGACACTGGCCCATTGACAACACGCAAAAAGATTGCCTTTGATTTACACACGTCTGATGCCAGAGACCACAAACTCCTTCGGAAATGCTTTTTGTTGTTGTTGTTTTTTGGCTGCCTCTGCGAGGACTAGAACAAACATGATCAACAAAACAGATGAAACAAAAGCACAAAGAAGATGACATGCAGACATTCTGGTGCACTGCTGGCATACCTTCCTGTAGCAAGATTAGTACAAAGTCTATCCTGGGGAGGGGGGGCAACACCTGTCACCACACAAGTAAGTGAATAATGTACGATCACCCGTTTGCCATGGTCCACAAAAGGAATCGTGCATTTCTTGTTGACTGGGCAAGCAAAGGTCTCAGCTACCACACCACACAGTTGGCAATGCAGATAATTATGGAGATGCTAGCAGGCTTGAGGACTTACAGTGTCTCTCTTAGGTTTCACAGGCTTGCATAAAGATCATAGGAGCCCTAAAAACAAAAAGAGGCACAGAACAAAGCTACATAATAATTTGCCTTTGTAGTCAAAAACAGTTCAGGGAAATCTGTCTGAAGAAGAACAACATTAATGCCAGAGTCTATAATGACAATATAAGTCCAATGGGACAGTAAACCAGAGTCTGATATCAAGCAGCTTTTGAAGTTAAAGATATCTGAATGCTTTGATATGGTACTGCATGGTCCCAGTGATTGCTAGGCTAAAGCCTATCCTGTCCTCTATAATGGTTTTCTGAAAACTAAACTAATCTATGGTCAAAATGGGGCTCTTGGCAGATCACCCTAGCGCTCTAGAGAAAAGCCTGTTTGATGTTAAGCCAGAATCAATGCACTTCTGGTAAAACATGTAGCATTTATTTGGGCTAAAGAATCTATTGGAGAGCCGGTGTGGTTGCAATTGCCCTCTCAATAACTCGACATTACCTCCCCCAACCTGAATAAATGAGAGCAAATTAGCATATGAGCAGCAATTATCTTCAATAACCTTACATCAATCCAGGGAGTACAACACTCAACACGTCATTAATTAGCAATCAAATAAAACACATTATCAGAAGGAGTCATTTGTAAAATTGCTACATCCATGCAAAATCTTGGTCTCCTTTAGGTAAACTCAGACTCACATAGACTTATTGCGGTAAAGTTGCATTTTCCCACCGTCAACAATGTCAGCTAATTTATATATATTATGTTATTGATACGACGATATTAAATACTCCAACCTGCCCACCCCTACTCTTAGCCTATGCTCATAAAGCAGAACACACACTTCTTATCTCTTCTATTTGGTAAGTACAGGTTCAGAGAGGTGCAGAACCTTGGAATCTCGTTCCTGTAAAATTATAGGTTACTCCTAAGGACAACAGAGTATGCCAGTCACACATCGAAGCCCTGAGAAAGATGCCTAGCGAACATCTAGGGGTTATGATTTGAGTACGAGACAAGCTTTATGACTCCAGACCTCAGTGCCCTGGTTTTATTTTTAGAACGCAATAAAGCAGGGAGGACAAAAAATATAATTCTATTGAACATGACTGGCCCAAAATCAGGGAGCAAGGCATACTCTCCAGACAACAAGTCAAGTGTATCTGATTGAAATAGTCTAGTGTATCTGGATTGGGATTGGTCTAGTGCTAAATCACAAAATATTCTCTCTCTGGTAGGGTCTTTAGGTTCCCCTTCAGACTGTCAGAGGGAAGAATTAGGTCATACTTATGCTGCTGAACTCCATCTGTTAAACAACTCCAAAAGGACATAAGAACTGAACACTGCAAGAACATAATTTCTTCTAACAGGGATTCTTTGAGTGTTTCATTCCCCTCCCTAGCTTCTTTTCGAGTTCCCTGGAAGAAAGTCCTATGGGTTTGGAATGGCAAGAGGGTGAATTAATAATAACATTTTCATTTTGGGGGGAACTATGCTTTTAAGCTTGCCCCACTATTACACAGAAAGTGCAAATCAAACAGAATTTATTTGTACCTCCCGTAGGCGAAGCGTCTGTCTTTGTGATGGTCTCCAAAGGTGTCCCATAGCCGGAGGGACACACTTACGTCATCCACAACGTCTCTGGAACGTTCTAAGACCTGTGAGGAGTCATAGCATTAATTCGGCTTTTAAAGTAGCACCCCTGCCCCAGAGCAAAGAACACCACAGGCGTATTTGATCTTTTTCTTTAATCTGTTTTCCTTCCGCCGGCTGAAACTTAAATGAATCCTGACGGAAACAAATCTGGGTATCATGCTCTCATTATTTCCAGCCATAGGCCTGACGTAATGCCATGATAACGGCAAGATAAATTAAATTGAGAAAAGATGTACCTCTTGACAGACTCTGTACTGGTCGATGGCCCAGACGGTGGGTACATGGGTGGCCAACAGTTGGTACTGGGTCAGGGTAGTGTTGCAGGCCCGGGCACAAATAAGGCGAGTCTTCCCCACGGCATTGTCTCCAACAACAACACACTTGATGGTCTCTACATTGGGTCTTTCGTAGTCCATATTCAACTTGAGTACCCTATGACAAGAGGAATTATTGTACAAGAATTCATAGCGCCGCACATACATACTGACCAAAGGAGGAATTTCATTTCAGATCTATTAAATCAGAAGCTGCACAGAGCGCTGACCTTGCCGTGGGTCAATGAAACCTCCATATAATACAGGACTTCTTATTTTCACATTCCTAAAATAGTTGCCCTATATTATAGCCACATCTTGTTCCTGCTGAGCTGGACAAAACCCAACCCATATGAATTTCTTGTCAGATGCAGTGTGTCATTTCATTACATAATACAATATTAAATTACTGATATGGTATTTAATCACTCCAATTAGTGAAACAACTGGAGAGACTCCAATAAAGGGCATTATGCAAAATGCAGCAGTTTTCATCTCTAGTTTTCACCTTCACACCTTACTTCTTCCACTGGATCTTTTATTAAAGGTGAGGTGACATTGTCATTGTCTGAAAAATCAACTGAGACTTTATTTTCTAAACCTCAAAAATCAATCTCAACGTCATGTTAATCAGCATATGTCAGCTATATGTAAACTTGTGAATTAAACACTGGATAAGGCATCCATTCATGGACCTCTATTCATAGCATATCTAGGGACTCCATGACCAACACACAGTCTTATCCACTCATCTTTTATGTTGAAATCTCTTTACATACAGATTGCGGACAGATTATTTGGTTTTCGTCAGGGTCTGTTACAATTTAACTTTAAGTCTAGGACTCTTTAATCAAATAATAAATTTTTAGCTGGAATAAGTTCAAATACTGAGCAAAACAAAAAAAAATATTTAAATGTCGGAAATGTAACGCCCCATACCATAATCTCAGCTTTCAAAGTAAATATCAAGACAGTTAATAATGTCGTTAGTTTTACCATCAGTTCAAGCCCGAGAGGGCAACAGAGTCGCGTGACAGACACAGTGATGATGCAGTACACAAGCCGCGGTTAAGACAGCTGACGTGCTATGATTTCTGACAGGCAGTTCACTCTCCTGTGATGTGACCCTGTTCCCCTCACACCCACACACACACACACACGACGCGTTACTCTGCGCTGCGCAAAACTCCGCGTTTGAACAGTCAATAGCAAATACTTAAACTAATAACAAAACATTCTTACAGTCGCTGATTCAGAAGCGTCAGATTGTCATAGCAAAGTCGGAATTTTCCCTTTTTTTTTTTTTAGAAATAGCCTTTGTGCACAGCCAGCCTTGTACTCTTCTAGGTTCAAAAAACTGTCGTCCATAAAATTCAAACATCTGGGTTGTGCTGTTCTGTTGTAAATAAATCTTAACCAATGAGTCCTAAATGCATCTACTTCCGGAAGGCCAAATAAAGTACTTTTGTTTTCGCACTGAAACACACAGCGTCTCCCTGACATGGCTGCATCAACACTAACTGCTGTTCCTGAAACCACGCCTTCTTTCTTTGCGTGCACATTTGGGGCGGCATTATGCTAATATTTCCACATAGTGACGTAGACATGTGGGGGCGTGTTAGAACGAGCCGTTTTAGATAGGCGTGGCTGACTCTGAACTTTTATAAAGAATATCTCTTTGGATTTTCAACTTTAGTCTTTGCAACTTTACAGATCTTCTTTATGCACCAAGAGCTTGTAACACTCCAAAGAAAAAAGGAAAACTAGAAATCGCATCATATGACCCTTTAAATGCTTTATTAAAGTCAAAATGGTGCCAGGTTAAGTGCCCCTTTTCCAACCACATCCAATTACAGACGAAGCCAAGTTGAAACAAAGTTGAAAATCAAGTAGAAATGGACAAGGTAAATGGACGGTAAGAAAAAAACGATATGTCACAACATAATGATTTTTTTTTTATTTAGAGCACATAAATGTGGAGTGTCTGTTGCATCGAAGTTTGAACTTGCAGCACAGTCATACTAAAAAAAAGCACCCCAGAATCAGAGATATGACAGTGCATAAATTATAATGTAAATATACAACATTTATGCACACAGTAAAAAATGGATGCATGCAGGTGCCTTTGCAAGGCATCATTTCCATCACATCTGACCCTTAAGAATTATTACCTTAGGTTGACTCTTTATTAATATTATTATTAATGTGAATAAAACCAGTTAATTATGTATACTACCACAAGAAGTAGGCTACGTATGCTCATATTCTGCAAAATGCAAACAACAAGGTATGTAGTAGTTTTTACCACAGCTGTAATGCATTGAGAATGACATTACTCCTTAAAATGTGATTTTGGGAAATCATTTCATAATAAATATATATATTATATAAAAACGATACATCGTTGTATCTTTTTAAGAAGTTGATCAACTCTCCTACAAGGGTGCATGCCACCCTGCAAACAAAAGCCATCACACAGTGGACGCAAGCATACGTACCGTGTCTTTGTGATGCGTGTGTTTATTGCTGTCAGAAGTCAGTTCAGTATACAGTGACTGCAGCTCGCTGATGTTATGAAGAACAAACGCTCGTTGCTAGCTGGGCGAATGCTGCAAAACCATCTCCTAACCGCCACTACGTTCCCGTCTGTGAGCAAAGAAAAAAAAGTGAATTCCTATATATTTGCAAGCGTACAGACTGATAAGCATGCGGGGATAGTGCGTCCTTCCCGATCGCGAGACTCTTTGAAAGAATCATCATCTGTCGCGAGTCAGATGCGGCTTCCATTGTGACGTCATAGTGCCGGTGCTATAAATAGCGAGCGCGTACGATTTCATTCAGGAAAACAAGGTGCCTCATATGTGCTGTGAGCCAAAGAAGAGCATCGTCGGGAAACGCGGTCATGTAAAATAAGAAACGTCTTAAAGGTGTCTTGAAATGTAATTACTCTTTTGACTTGACATGTGACTGCATAAGTGTCAGTCAGTGTCACTGTCAAGGCTGGCAGCCATTTAGAATCTGGATTAATCTAATTCTGTTTAACGAGACATTATGCTGTAAATCTCCTCAGGTTATGAAATGAATTTATTTGACAAGCGCAGGCAGTTGCGCACACATCTTTTCCTTACACCTTTATTAGATGCTAAATGACTGCCATCTCTGTGGTCTACATCATTTTAATCCAAATAAGTAGATTACCATCCACTCATTTCCGATTTTATCTTTTGCATATATTGGATGAGCCAAAAACCTGAATGGTTTCATAACAGTGTATAGTCCCAGTATACACATCAAAATAGCCTGGACCTGTGAATCCAATAAAAGAACAGACTGTCCTAATTCTAGCAATTTCCTAGTTTTTACTTGCTTGGAGAAACACAGCTCAAATTATGAATGAAACCAGGGCGGCGGAGCCAGACACACATCAAGAGACACTTCAGGGCCCTGTCTCTTTCCTATAAACCCAGAGGATGTTTTTGAATCATGCATGAAGTGTGTGATGTAGATATATTTATAACTGCTAGGAGCCTGATCCCTTGGTTTGCTGGAGGCAGTAAATGAATGAATGCAAAGTTGAGTGGGACGCATTCTATAAACAGGATTATTTAGCTTCAGTCCTGGGATGTCTTAGCATGCCTACGTGTCAAATAGGTGATATCATATGGTGCGTGACATATACGTTTCCAATTTGTAATCTGTAATTCTTTGAATGAATTTGAATAGTTCATGCAAAATACCTGCTATGACCCAGCTGTCAGACTCATATTTGACATTTTCTGTGCATCACTAATGATGCATCACAATTGGTTTAAACCTTTTAAATGACGGCTCTAAAAATGCACATTATTTCCATTTAATAAATAAACCACTGTGCATTTCTTCAGTAATTTGCCGTCTCATTTTAATCGCAAATACTAAAGTTATGATAATTAACTTTGTGCTTCCTAAGACAAAAAATTCATTTTACATTTAGATTTGGTGCTACGTGACACTGCGTCACATTTCCATATCCTGATCCTGTGGTTAATCAAGATAACCAGGACTAGTGATGTGGGAATCCTTTTAATCTACTAAAGCCGTTGATGTGCAGACAGAGTTGGCATGTGTGCTAATCAGCCTTTAGCCAGTGGCACAGTTAGATGTCTGTGTATATGGCTTCAGGAAGAAGGATAATTTTGAAAATAATTGCTCAATGTGCATGTCTGGTAGTCACTTATACTCGTGTCAGCTCTGAGAGGTGCTCATGCATACATACAGTGGGCTCCAAAAGTCTGGGGTCACTAGTGAAAAGGCATATTTTTGCATTCTTTTCTATTTTAATGCATTGGCTTTTTTTTTATAATTTATATAACCAACGTAACAGTTTGAGTGTAGATTGAAAATTAATAAAAAATGTACATGGATTTTTGGTGATTTAATTTATTATTTTTATTTAATTGTATTAATTTTATTTTATTTGATTTATTGTATTGCATTGTACCTTTTAAGCTGCAACCTTACCTGAATTTACATGTTGGGATGAAAATATCATTATATTAACCTCAATATCTGTAGATTTTAGGCATATAATATTTTATATTTCTTTTAGTTTTATTTTTTTATTCATATTCCCATTTACACTTATTTATAGAAGTTCTCACTTTCATTATTTATCTTATTTGTATTCACTCACTCACACACACACTCACTCACTCACTCACTCACTCACTCACTCACTCACTCACTCACACACACACACACTCACACACACGCACTCTCTCACTCACTCACTCACACACACGCTCGCTCGTCCATGTGATTATTATCGGTTATTGGCTGCTCACAGCCGCCCCCAAAATATCTAATGTTTCATCAATTGTAGCATAGAACCTCAAAACAGAGGCTGAACCTGACTGAATTCAACCAATTGATCATTTCAGAGCTTGGAGCATCAAGCTTGACAGAAGTAACTAACTGATTCATTCTTCTGTGCACACACAGACTGCTGTGGTGAAATACAACCAGCCTTTAAGCTGCAATGATCAAGCTCAAAGGGGTAAACAGATGGCAAAAGCCAAGCCACGTTTGATTGTGCCCCTGCAAAATCTGTTCAGAGACGTGTTACATAAGGCTGATGTGCACGTAGCCACGCTTACAAACCTCCCTAGATTTATCCTGCATTCACACTCCATGCAGTCCCATCTGGATACTGGATGTATAATTCCTTGGCCTTAGAGAGTGGCCAGCAATATCCACGTGTCCCAAGGCAGGCTTTTTACTGGTGCGTCTTCCTCTTTAAATGGCAGCCTAGGTAAGACAAACAAATCACGACATGAAGTCAAAAAGTGTATTCATAAATAAAATTGAATTATATTTGTATGCGAGTAAAGTACAATTAAGGCATAATGCATGTGTCTAAATGATTTATGCAAATGCATGATGAGATTTAAAGAAAGAAAGAAAGAAAGAAAGAAAAATAAAAAAATAAAAGTGTTTTTATTTCACAATTCTGACTTGTTTCCTCACAATTCTGAGTTTAATCTGACAATTCAGACTTTTTTCTCTCAGTTCTGACTTGTAAGATATAAACACAGAATTGTAAGATATAAATTCTGACCTTTTTTCTCTGAATTCGAAATTTACATCTTGCAATTCTGAATTTTTCCCCAGAATTCTGAGTTTTATCTCCCAATTGTAACGTTTTTTCTCTGAATTCTCAGTTTATCTCACAATTCTTTCTTTTTTATGAAATAAAAACAAAAAAAAAAGGTTATTGCGACTTTTTAACTCACAATTCTAAAGTTTTTCTCACATTTGCAAGTTTATATCTCACAATTCTGACATTTCTCTGACTTGTAAGATATAAACACAGAATTGTAAGATATAAATTCTGACCTTTTTTCTCTGAATTCGAAATTTGCATCTTGCAATTCTGAATTTTTCCCCAGAATTCTGAGTTTTATCTCCCAATTGTAACGTTTTTTCTCTGAATTCTCAGTTTACCTCACAATTCTTTCTTTTTTATGAAAAAAAAAAAAAAAAAGGTTATTGCGACTTTTTAACTCACAATTCTAAAGTTTTTCTCACATTTGCAAGTTTATATCTCACAATTCTGACATTTATTCTCAGAATTGCTTCTTTAAACCTTACAATTTCGAGTTATTAACTTGCAATTCTGATATAAACTCATACAGACTCTAATGTTGTTGAAAATGCCAAGAATTTTTATGCTGGAGGTTTGAGAGTCAGGGTGATTGCAGTGATTGTCCTGTTTGGTTTCCTCTGCAGACATGAAGGCTGCTTCACTGTAATTCAACACCTTTAAGACTGAGCTGCCATGCATGTCTTTCATTCAAGTAACATGTTCCTGGTATTTTAAAGACAACTAGCCTATAGAACAAACATTATTCCAATAGAGACTCAGAGGTCTGAGTATTTACACTGCACTGACCAAACTATATTTTCTTTTTACTTTTATTTACTTAAGGTTTAAATCATATTACCATGTTGATAGTCGTCTTACAACACTCAGTATGTAAACATAAACTCAAATTTCTACAGTATGTAACTAAAAGCAAGACTGGGGCTAGTTGTCAAAGTTTTAATACACTGGTTATTTCTCTTTGGGAGTTTGTTTGACCATTTCTGCCAATATTGTCAAAGGAAGAAGAAAAAAAAGTCTATTGAACTCCCATTTTGCGACAATGGAATGCTTGATAATGAAACATGCTGTCACACTATATGGGCTAAGTTGAAATTAAATAATGCCATGAAATAGTAAAAAATTTTAGTAAAAATTAAACAGTAAAACAATTAGAAAACACCAAACGTCATGCATGAAAAAGCTAAATTTATAAAAAGCAATATAAAAATATTTAGCCTTAAGAATGTGTAAGTAATCTGTTCCACAAAACCTATGTGATAACTTACCCCAATATAAAATCCACATTCATAATGTGTCTTGTGGATGTGTATTGTGTTCTTGTTTACCCATATTAAATGACAAAATAAAACAAAATACATTATTTGCCCATTGTGTTCTTTTTACCCTGCTTACCCATATTAAATATATGACAAAATTTATAAATGACATTAAAACACACACACACACACAAGGAATTGGAATATCAGATATTTCATAATATAGTTAACACGCTTGTGGCTGTGCTGTGTCATGTGACAAACATGACGCGTTGTCATGGAAAAAATATTGGTCGCCTAAAAAAACTCGCGTTGGGGGGTCATCTAGAATATTTCAAAATCACGTGCGAAAGAGTCAAAACCCATGTGGTTAGGAAGTTGCCTTGGAAGGTTGTGACGTGTAGGCAAGTACGGTGTCCCATTCTTGGAATTTGTGCTCTGCATTTAACCCATCCCAAGTGCGCACACACACACACACTCAGGTTTGTTTTTGTGAAAAGTGGGGACATCCCATAGGCGTAATGGTTTTTATACTGTACAGACCGTATATTCTATTGCCCTACACCAACCCTACCCCTAAACCTACCCCTTACAGGAAACTTTGTACTATTTCAGATTTTCAGTACACTCCATTCTGTGTGATTTATAAGCGTCTTGAAAAGTGGGGACATGGGGTAATGTCCTGAAAAGTCACCTTCTCCTTGTAATACCTATGTCATATCTTTGTCATTATACAAATTTCACAAAAACGCGCGCACACACACACACACACACACACACACACACACACACACACACACACACACACACACACACACACACAAACACACACATTTTTTTGTAAAAATAGACCCAGATCTCATAGTTTCTGAGAAGCATTCTTTGTGACAACTAGCCCCGGTCTCCCCCGCAGTGATACAACAGAAGAGTCAATGTACTGTCAAGAACTGGAAATATGTAACAATGGCGCCATCTAGTGTTCTTTAAACAACAACCACTCAAATCCCCTAACTTCAATCGAAAAACTTGCACAAGTCATCTGTTAACCTTGCAAAAATAGGCGACATGTGCAATAATTCTACAGAATGGTTTTTGGAGATGATTTTGGATTATGCCCTGCTCAGTGCGAACGAGACACAACAGCATAAACATTAAGGAAGACAAATGTGTAAACATATGGCTTAGTCAATGCAAAACTGTTTACTGATGTAATATAGTACTTAATGATAATGTTTTTATTTTGAAGTATTCGTATCACTCTGTTAAATGATGTATTGCTCTCTAATAGCCACACTAGCCATCAGTGAGCTTCGGAACATAATACAAATCAAATAAAGTCAACTTTACCTCGCTGCCATATCTTATATTGTATATTCCCATAAAGGTTTCTCGAAAGAATTCGATGTAGCTAACAGTATTTTTTTTTTTTTTGAGAGTTACTACATGCTGGGATACATATTTTTCAGGAACAGAGCCAATGGACAGAGCAGGAAGTTGCTGCACACTGGGGCACATATTTCAATGTGTACAGTTGCTTTGGGATCTACTTCAACATGGCCACCGTCGGCACAGGTGAAAGCGAGGCTGCACAGGTGAGAGGACATCACACCTGAGCTCTTCTCTTCACTCTCCACTCACTTCTTCTGACATTAAAAGCGTTATTACTGCAGATGTGAGCACTTCTGTTACTTTAGACTGCGTGACAGCTGTGCAAGTCATGGTAAGGTTTATCAAGACTGCTCAGTGTCGATATTTTGATTTGGCAGATGTCTTCATAAATATTTTTCTAAGCATGCAAGTTTATCTGAGCTAAATAAATGTGAAGTGTATCTTTAAAAAGGTGAGCGTTTGCATATTTCGCGGGGATTTTCTGACGCGCGCTCTAGTCTGCGGATTGACCGTTTCGGTTTCGACGGCTTTTTTGAATCTGTGTGTGTGTGTGTGTGTGTGTGTGTGTGTTTTGTGACAAATGAGGACATAAATTAGTATAATGACAAAGGTATGACATAGGTATTACAAGGAGAAGGTGACTTTTCAGGACATTACCCCATGTCCCCACTTTTCAAAACGCTTATAAATCACACAGAATGGAGTGTATTAAAAATCTGAAATAGCACAAAGTCTCCTGTGAGGGGTAGGTTTAGGGGTAGGGTTGGTGTAGGGCAATAGAATATACGGTCTGTACAGTAGAAAAACCATTACACCTATGGAGAGTCCCCATAAACCATAAAAACAAACCTGTGTGTGTGTGTGTGTGTTTTGTGACAAATGAGGACATAAATTAGTATAATGACAAAGGTATGACATAGGTATTACAAGGAGAAGGTGACTTTTCAGGACATTACCCCATGTCCCCACTTTTCAAAACGCTTATAAATCACACAGAATGGAGTGTATTAAAAATCTGAAATAGCACAAAGTCTCCTGTGAGGGGTAGGTTTAGGGGTAGGGTTGGTGTAGGGCAATAGAATATACGGTCTGTACAGTAGAAAAACCATTACACCTATGGAGAGTCCCCATAAACCATAAAAACAAACCTGTGTGTGTGTGTGTGTGTGTTGATGTTGTTTGTCATGTTGTGAAATATGTTCTCGTTGCTTGGGATGAAGGTTAAGATTTTTTTTCTCTCACATAAACACAAATTGACCAACATGTTAATAATCATATTACCTCTATTATTTTCACACTTTCTGTACAACTGAATGTTGCTTGCATTCGAAACTCACTGACAACTCTACTAGTAATGGGTAAGAAGTTCTGAATGGTTTTTCAGGGCGTTGCTATGGTGTTCTGGATAGTTGCTTAGTATTTGCTAAGATATTCTGATGGTTCCGAGTGTTGCTATGTGTTTTGAATGGTTGCAAGATGGGTTCATACTGCACATTGTCAAAAGAGTCCACCCTCAAATCTCTATGATGTTCTTATTAACAATAATAATAAGAATAGTATTACTAACAATAAGGTAAACCTGTACTAATAAATAAGCCAACACTTTCACTTTCATTAATAATGCACTAATTGATTAGTAAGTTATTGCCAAACCAGTTATGTGGTGCTTAACGTCAGTAGATGCATATTCAAATATGTACATGCAAATGTGAAAGTTTAATGACATTTGCATTTACAAGTAATTATGTAAATATATGATAATGTTATTAATGAACGTTATTAATAAAATGTAACCGAAGTCTTGTAAGGTAGATTGACATATTTAAAATCATGAACACTGCCACGGTTTTGGGTTGGGATTTAGTAATATTATGAAATAATACTACTAATAATAGCAAAAGTAATATTATAAAATATTATTACGATTTGAAATTTGTTTTCTATTTTTCAATGTTTTAAAATGTAATTTATTCCTGAGATGGCAGAGCTGAATGTTCAGCATCATTACTCCAGTCTTCAGAGTCACATGATCCTTCAGAAATTATTCTAATTTGCTGCTCGAGAAACATTTATTATTGTCAATGTTGCAAACAGTTGTGCTGATTAATATTTTTTGATTAATATTTTTTCAGGATTCTTTGATGAATAGAAAGCATAACGCAAAAACGAACAAACAAACAAACAAAAAAACTGTAGTTTTAACAGTAGTGTAGTTCAATGCATGAAGAAATACAGAACTGTAGGTTGTTTTTATTCAAATCCAAATTTGCTTTCTCATCTGGTTTGTTGGTGCTTTGTGCTTGAAACTTTTTACACAGTGATTGATTGCTAGATCACATAACCGTATTGTGTTTTCTGCAGACGACATGTCTGATATGAGGGAAAGAATGTTCAGCATCATTACTCCAGTCTTCAGAGTCACATGATCCTTCAGAAATTATTCTAATTTGCTGCTCGAGAAACATTTATTATTGTCAATGTTGCAAACAGTTGTGCTGATTAATATTTTTTGATTAATATTTTTTCAGGATTCTTTGATGAATAGAAAGCATAACGCAAAAACGAACAAACAAACAAACAAAAAAACTGTAGTTTTAACAGTAGTGTAGTTCAATGCATGAAGAAATACAAAACTGTAGGTTGTTTTTATTCAAATCCAAATTTGCTTTCTCATCTGGTTTGTTGGTGCTTTGTGCTTGAAACTTTTTACACAGTGATTGATTGCTAGATCACATAACCGTATTGTGTTTTTTGCAGACGACATGTCTGATATGAGGGAAACAGACATTTTCTGTAGCGGCAGTATAAAGTTAATGGTTTATTATTACAGTGTCGGCAAACTACAAGGTGGAACAAGGAAATGCGAGTTATTCAGATGTCCGGAGCGGGTTGGATAGCGAAATCCTGCCCCTGAGAGGCTGAACAACATGCATTTACTGTTTCCATCCCATGTATGGAGATCATCTCTGTGTAACCCTAAACGGCTAAATGTGTTTCTGTTCCTCGGACAGCAGTCTGTCTGTCATTCCTGACAAATGCCTGCTTACCTTCTGGGCTTAATATGATTCAGTTGTGTGCATTTGCCTGCATTTTGCTTTCATTTATGCAATTGGCACGTGTTCAACTTTCATTGCCACCACAACAAAACCAAAGCCTGTGTGATACAGTTATTACGTGCTCAGTTGGACCCTAGGGAAAATCTGAATGCAGCACATTCAAGTTGTCTATTCTCCAGGCATCTTCTGGAGATAAACAAATGAGCCAGTGATGCGTTGATGATGCAAATGTTACAAGTGCTGGCCCGTGACTCAATGGGCCATTGGTTTGTTTGACTGACACAGCTGGTGATGATACAGAGATGGTGAATGAGACCTTCTTTTAGCGGTGACCCCGAGCGATGGGGGTGACAGAAAGGCTACTTTAGGTACGGATGACTCCAGCTACCCGGCTGACTGACCTTTGCATCATGTGGTCGGTTGAGAGATCTTCTTCCAGCAGCACAGAAAATCAAGATAAAAGGTCATTTCACATGTCTTATGATGACTGGTTAACTCCTCTGTGTCAGAACTGGTCATCTAAACTGGGAGTTTTTATTAATTAATTAAATTAGTTTTTTTTATTTCGCTGCCAAGGACACAAAGGAAAATAAGTATACTGTATAAGAAAAAAATATAAAAATTGTATTAAAGGCAATAAAATGTTTATTTATTAATTTATTAGTTCACTTAAACAAATATCATCTGAAAAAATTGTTAC
The DNA here is from genome assembly GCF_001515645.1 of Sinocyclocheilus grahami. Lineage (NCBI taxonomy): Eukaryota > Metazoa > Chordata > Actinopteri > Cypriniformes > Cyprinidae > Sinocyclocheilus > Sinocyclocheilus grahami. The sequence goes on along the minus strand of NW_015505400.1, from coordinate 1,340,194 downwards.
TTTTTTTGTACAAATTCATTTTTTTCCCTCTTACTTTTAAAAACGGGTGCTGTCAATAGTGCTGTCAGAATCAGAGCATGTGAGCGGAGTGGTAATATTTCCTTAAGAGCGCAGAGCACCTTTCTGAAGATTCCGCTCCGCTCGCTCAATACGCTCAGTGCCGCTCGCTCAACCCAGAATGCCGTTAGGTGATTTGCTTGTTCGAGATCGAGAATCTGTAGAGATCGAGAATAGTAGAGCAGTTATGGAGTTCAGATATTGTTTCAACAAAGTTGCAAGCCTTGTACATAAATGTAAAGTAAAAATCAAAGCCATGAATGAGCAGGGAGAAGAAACTGAGAGGGAGTGCGGGGAGACTGTTAAAGTTAGTACAGATTCATATTGATTACAGAAAGCACGAAGATCCTATAGTAGGCCTAAATCGTGGAACAAATTATTATATTTCGTAATTACTTATTAAAATCATTATTGCTTAAACTTAATAAATATTAATACATTTAAAAAATAATAAAACCGTAGAAACGAATTGTTAATTAGAATTATATTCGGAGCTCCGTAGTTATTAAATAATCTCAGTTAAACTGTAGACCTAAGCTAACACAAAGCTGTATATAGGCCTAAATACAGAACTACAGAGTACAGAAGATATTAGCCTACACCACTTAGGCCTATTAAAATATTATACCAAAAAAAAAAAACTGACCCGAAACAATAGGTAGTCCTTCAGAATGTTGGCTAGATATAGGCAGCAGTAGTTTATAATCTAATATAATGCACGCAAATTTGTTCTTTACAGAACGGAGCGGGAATTGGTTTACGATGAGCGTGAGCGGAATATTAACGGAGCGCTTGCTTGGGTGGTTAGAGCGACTGAGTGGAGCGCACGTCCATAGAGCTTCGCTCACATGCTCTGGTCAGAATTCAATATAATCTCATGACGTCTGACCAGTCTTAAGCAGAATGAAATTGTAATATTATTATCAAATTTGGTGATTAAGTATTAAGTAAATAAATAAATAAAGTTACACTTGTTTCTTTAATATATAAAATGCATGAAGTTTTACAAACAGGAACCTTTTTTGTCTTTTGATTATGGTAAATAGGTTTCTTGATGCAATTATTGCCGAAACTACACTCTTCAACATTGCCCTTAATTGGCAAGGAGGCGACTCGGATGAATTGTCTTGCAAAGAAAGGATAACAATTATTTTGCAATATAATTTCAAAACGAATTTCTTGTAGCACCATAAAAAAACAGTCTGAATGATGAAGCATAACTCATAAAAAGCATAGCCAAAAAAATATAGTTTACACATTATTACAGAACTTTGTGTTGTTTAACCATAAATGATAAAGTTTCCCAATGCGCTTAACCCTGGGTTTTCATTGTTCAAAACCCTGCTTTTAATCCAGAGTAAAGGTATATTTCACATTTCTAGTTTAGATAAAAATGTCAAAAGATGATGAAAATCGTGCCATTTGGGTTAAAGAACAGGCCATTTCATTCTTACCTGATTTATAGTTCGAAAAGAGCATTTAGGATCAACTTGATAGTATAATGGGGAATATATAATATGAAGATGCACATAGCTAGAGCCTTTATGTAAACATAAAGCATGCTGCGTTCATCCAGTAAATGACGCTGACACCACAAATAAGAATATTAACCCAGGGTTTAGGAATGTACAGTGTGAAATGTCAGCGTATTAATTGTTAAGCCCAGTTAAATTATTCAGCATGAAACGTCACACAAGATAACCCAGGATTCCGCTTACCTAGGGTTTAGAATGACCCAGGGTTAACTATTTCAGTGTAAAATGTGAGATCTTACATACATCTGCTCATAATGTAGGGGGTCTTTTTAAATGCACAATGGAGCTACAACCTACTGTACAGTTTTGCTTCCCTGAAAGGACAGATGAAACACACCTCAACTCATAGTTTACTAAACGCAGTAGGTTTTTGGAGTCTGTCAAGAATGCCAAACGGCCTCTTGGCACAAGATACCGAAAGTGCATTTGAGAAGGTATATTAAATCACAAAGCATTGCAATGTTTTGAAAACCATTTGTTTTATACCCAAGCCTGTTGTGTTAACATGTTATAAATGGAGACAGAATAGGTGACAGAATAGGTGAAGCTCAAACTAAATTTGTGTGTATATACACAAGTCTAAACGTACAAGTATAGAAAAGTTCAAGAGTGCTCAGAGAAGTCTTTCTGAACATTGTTTCACAGCAGTGGTTTACCTTTGGACTCTAGTAATCTATTGGGTCTGCTAACATCTTGGAACTGTGGTCACTGTGGTAGTATCCATAAAAGTTTATGGAGCTGAGTTAAGAGCTTTTTAATGCAGTCAGAAAGACCTTCAGTGGCATAAACTGAAACTGACATGGCTTACAAGACGTTGCAGTATTGAGGGATGAATTCACTTTTTGCATCGTATTTGCAAACGCACTTCATTTGTGTGTAATATAGGCTCATAACAGTTTGTGGCTCAATCACAAAAGTCAGCACTATTTGCCTGCTGTAGTTAACATCATGCTATTACCATTGTGGAAAGTAGGTGATACAGTACACAGAAGTTTATTAAAGAGAGGTTTGTGTACATTTTCTATTGATTATTGGAGGAGTAATTCATCAAAAGATTATAAAATGATGGAGAAGAGCATTAGAATATAATTGCACAGTGCAAATTGTTGTCAGCACAGAATGTCTTTATACCGTTACCTGATTTGTTTCATTTCTGTGAAAAATGTGGTGCTAAAACAACAGAGACATTCTTCATGAATTCTCTCCAGAGTGTATTACTTCATCAAATTCACAGCATTAAGAGTAAGGCAACTTTTAAATACAATATAACACTTATTTTATATGGTTAAAGGGGTCCTATTATGCTTTTTCACTTTTTTAATTTTAGTCAGTGTGTAGTGTGTATGTTTGCTTGGTTGAGTGAGTGCATCAGACGAGACGACGAAGAAGAAGAGCTGCTGCAGAGTTGGTGCGTCAGAGAAAACCAAGAAGAAGAGTTGCTGTGCTGTAGCTTCAAATTTTTGGAATGTCTAGAACAGCGGTTCTCAATTCCAGTCCTCGCGTACCCCCGCTCTGCACATTTTGTATGTTTCTCTTATTGCTTCATACGTTTGTTATATTTGACTGTAAGTGCCCTGCGAAGTGGGCATTACCGGATATTCCTCCATGATTCCAGTTCGAAGGGAGCGTATATGTTCCATACAAAGGGCATTTAAGTGTGCGAGACGTGAATTTAAATTGTATTTATTTACAGAGGTATATTATGTCCCACTTCACGCTTCTCTAGTAAGTTTCGTTTGTGTGAAGACGCTGCAGGCAGCGGTGTAGCGCAAATCTGTAAATGAATATTCCGAAGTGAAGTAAACTTCAACGGATTTCCCCTGCCCAGGGAGTAGGGAGCAATGCAAACTGTGTAGGGACCATGTCAATCGGAACACAGTTCATGCACGGAGCTCAGTTGCAATTTATTTTTTAACTCTGTTCCTGAGCATTATAACCCCAATTTGCTATTGTGTGCTGCGCATTTTACTGAGGACAGCTTCCACAACATGAGTGAGAAGTGCCGGATTCGCCAAAAGGTTTTGTTGAAAGCTGGAGCAAGGGGGCGTGGCAGTACTGAAACACCGTCTAAGCTGTTCGCCAATCACAACGCACTGGGAAAGCTAACCAATCACAACACATTTTGTTTTTCGGAAGGCGGACCTTCATCAAAGCCGGAACTAATCGAGCCGTTTGTGCCAGCCTGGGGAGAGAGGTATTGTAGTACTGTAAATTATGTGAAAAATAATGCGTTTTTCGAACCACCAAGCATGAGAGCATGTTCTAGTACACCCCCAAAACAAAATCAAGACTTTGTAAAAGAGCATAATAGGACCCCTTTAATGTAATATTGACAGTTAGTCAATGATGAAATGTTTTGGTCACATCCATAAAATTATTCAAAAACAGAATAAAAATGCATTTTCATGTAAATAATGAGTTGAGCGTATACCTCTTCTATGATGTGGTTTGATCATAGCCACATAGATCAAAATTATACCGGTTTCACGGTACATGACGGTATTTTTTTTTTCATGCATGACCGGGTGTTAACCATATTTTGTACTGATTGAGAGAGGATATATATATATGTATATTGACTTAGAATGCCCTATTTTACTGTCATGATGAGTGAAAACTGTCCTAATATCATAATGACCAAAAAAAAAGAAAAAAAAGCCTAATTTAAAGAATCAAATTTTTTAAACGAAAACCATAGTAAATATTTTGGCAGAATTTCTTCTTATTATTTAAAAAATAAATGGGTTACACTTTATTTCGATAGTCCACTTTAGACATTCTACAAACTGTAAGTAACTTTGCAACTACATGTCAACTAACTCTCATTAGAGCATTTGTAGACTGTTAGGTTAAGGTTAGTAGAATAAGTTGCCGTACTTGCAAAGTCTGTTGAGCCACAATCAAAATAAAGTGTAAGTAGATATAAAGCAGACAGTCTACTAATACTATAATGACTACTAGCTGACATGTAGTTGCAAAGTTGTTTATAGGTAGTAGAATGTCTAAAGTGAACTATCAAAATAAAGTGTTACCAAAAAATGCATCCACAAAATCATGTGGTGCAACCAACATTAAATGATTAAACAAACAACTAAATAAATAAAACAGGAAGTGATGCCATAGAGAGGAGGCCTGCAGACCCTTATGACTGTGTGTCGAGGTAAGTATCTCAAAAGTAAGTATCTCAAAAGATTGTTTGAGATAATTTGATAAATCAACATTTTTTAATGACAAAGCAAGGTTAGTTCAGGTTGCAAAATGTAATGTGGTAATGGTATGACTTCCCAAAAATATAAAAAAACGTATTTATGAAGTATTAATGCATAATATTCTTTAAAAAATGTTTTCCCTTAAGAATAAATTTTAAAAACAATTAAAATAATGATTAAAATGTGTACAGGTGTATGGAAAATATGGTATTTTTTAATTACTTAAAAAAAAAACATTTTGTTGAAAATATAGTTTTTCAAAACCACTGTAATCTTGCCTGTAAGGCTGTACGGTTCTCAGCACTGGTCTTCACATGAAATTTTCAGGAAGTGAAGTAATCATTCTCAATAATTCCTGTCAGTAATTAGAAGTGTACTTGGATTTGCGGTGTACTTGGAATGTTGTCCAAATGATGTTGCAATGCAGTGATGATGAGCCATACAATCTGCGTTTCATCTTGATTTATATATTCAGTAGAAATAGCACTTCTACTGAATATACTTCATGAAAGGGTGGATTCCGAACCTTACATGTCAAGCCTCTTGCTGTATTTTCTCAGTCAATGTGTCCGGAAGTTGGTCTAGGTGTTGTGCACTATTTCTTTTGTTACAAACAAATTGCATAACAGCTAAGTACATAGGTAAACTATGTCTAGAGGACCATAGGGCAATGATACTCTTGCGACTTTTGTATGCAACCATTTGAGGGGCAAAAATGTCTTTTGTGGGCCAAGAGCAGAGACTATAAATTTTAGAAGAGAAAAAGCAGCCTTTCGGAATGATGTTTAGGTCTGCAGTTCTTTAGGTGCTGATGTGCCACATTCTTCTTCTTTCTTTCTGAGTTGTGGTGGTTATTTATATGAGAGAACTGTGAGTTAAGCTGTAGGCTTGTGCTGTGCGGTATGACCCAAAAAATATATCACGTATTTTATATACGCAAAATTATACCGGTTTCACGGTACATGACGGTATTTTATTTTCATGCATGACCGGGTGTTAACCATATTTTCTACTGATTGAAAGAGGATATATATATATATGCATATTGCCTTGGAATGCCCTATTTTACTGTCATGATGAGTGAATATTGTCAAAAAATACTACACTAAATAGTGACTAAACACGACCCCTTTTAATACATGTTAACCAGGAGTCACTCTCATTTATAATCGCGGCATCGTCTGATAAAATCAACATGCATCTACACTAAAGGGCGGCTATGCGGTTGTTTTGGCTATATTATTTTTTGTCTGATGCAGCGCACTGCCTGCGTCTGAGTAACAAACTAAAAAAAAACAACAAACAAAAAGTGCATGTGATATTAACAGACGAACTACACTCATATTTATAATCCCAAACAATCAGTAAGCGACAGGTGCTAGGAAACGCTGTTTTGTACTCATTTATTGACGAGTCGGCTGCGGTGCGGCCAACTGAATGCCCTGCTTCTCTGCCGCTCACTGCACAGAACAGACGCCGAGAGAGGTGACACTTCTCCGGGAAAGTCAGACCTCGCGCTCGCGGGACAGCACTGGCGAAATCTTCCAACTGAACCATAGCTAAGGTTTATCCCAAAAAATCGCTAGGTTTGTCAGTATGAATGTTCTATGGAAAAGTTGAAAGCTGCTAAATCTAGTGCTAAAGACGCGCTCGTGTGTGTGTGAGACACGGGAGCTGATGGCAGGGGGCGGTGGATATTTGCGGTGGTCAATGTGGATATTGTGGATGAGTTCTTCTGTCATCACGTTCTATTAGTTCTACAGCTTCAGTTTCGGAACTTTCACGTTTAGTAACACATACAGCTGTGCCCTCACCACAGTGCAACAGTGAAAAGGGACCCCTCTCAAACAGTGTCACATTCCGAACGTTGTTTAAGTGACATACACCGGTATTGCGGTATTTAAAAAATATCATAACAAAAATAAACACCGGTATTCGGTATGAACCGGTATACAGCCCAGCACTGCTGTAGGCCTATGTCTCTTATACTGTATCCTGTTTAGTTGTCTTTGTTTTTTTCTTCTTCTTCCTGCTCTCACGGTATGTGGCTCTGACTGTTTGTTCAGTAACTCTGTGGTCTTGTTAGTTTCTACAGCCAGTGTGGAACAGCTATGATGGTGTATTTTGAAAATACTAAAGAAATGCATTAACATCCCTGTTGAAAACCCCAGCATATGCTGGTTTGGTATGTTTTGCCACTGGGATGCTGGTTTAAGCTGGTCCTTTGCTGGTTTAAACTGGTCCTTTGCTGGTTTAAACTGGTCCTTTGCTGGTTTATGCTGGTCCTTTTGCTGGTTTATGCTGGTCATGTGCTGGAAAAAGGCCAGCATAAACCAGCTAAAGGACCAGCATAAACCAGCATCCCAGCGTCAAAACATACCTAACCAGCATATGCTGGTTTTTTCAACAGGGATGGAGATGGTAAAGATAAGTTGATCAGTCTTCACATATGGTTGCTTCAAAGGGGGCATTTACACAACATCGTTTTCAACTAAAAGCTGAAAACTTTTATACGTTTGGCCATTTATTTATAGTACATTTGAGGGCCTGAAAACACAAAACCTTTGAAAAGGTGTTTCAAAGTGCAAGTTTTTGAAAACAATACTGCTATCGTCTGTGTAAACTACAAAAATGCAAATTTGTGAAAACGTAGATCTATGTGAATAAAATCTTTACGCGAAACTTTTCAAAAACGCGAAGGAAAATGTTTCTGGTTTTTTTAGCACATCATTGGTGTGTTTTGTATGTAGTGTTTCAGTTGTGCCATTTAAATTGCAATTCCATTTGATGCCACAGAAATGACACACTTTACCTTTAAGGCCCTGTTTACACTACTGCGTTTTCATTTTAAAACGGAATTTTAAAATGAAAACGATCCTCATCTACACTGGCATTATGCGTTTTAAAACTAAAACACACTAGTGTAAATGTGGCCTAAGTCATTTATCGCAAACATAACAATTAAACATGAAACATGGATTCAGTTTGAATGTTTTGTGTTAATTTGTTTATTTCAACATTTTAATGATAGTAATATATAAAAATTCCAGAATATATATATATATATATATATATATATGTATATATATATATATACTGTATATATACACACCATAAGAGACTACTTGCACTAATATTTGTATACAGTAAACAAAGCAATATGTCAGATTTGTTTTGAATGTTTAATGTGTGGAAGCTTCTGACACAAATAGTCTTTGTTCTTTAGTTTTGTGTTTTCTGCTCACATTTGTATCCCTGTGGTGTGTTGGTTGCCATGGAGAATGAGGCTGTTGTGTTGGTTACCATGGGGACTGTCTCCACAGTGTGCCCCAGGCATTCAAGCAAGACCATTAAATGTTATGAAGGCCTGCTGATATTTGAGCTCATAGCTTCTACAAAAATCACGGTTAGACCTTCCTGATATGCCATTTATTGTGCAATTTGTTTTCTCACACTCATAGTGGGTAAATGTGAGTATGGTGAAATAATATTATAGTTATAAATGACCATTTTTCTGAATATATTTTTAAATTTCATTTATTCCTTTGATGCAAAGCTGAATGTTCAGCATCATTACTCCAGTTTTCAGTGTCACATGATCCTTCAGAAATCATTCTAATATGATGATTTGCTGCTCATTATTATTGGTGCTCAGTTATTACTAATGGTTATTAATAATGTTAAAAACAGTTTTTCCTGCTTAATATTTGTCGAAGTTTTACAAAGCTAAAACTTCAGCTTTGCATCACAATAATAAATTACTTTTTTAAAATATATTACAATAGAAAACGTCTTCAAAGACTTCATTAAAGGTGGGGTAAGTGATTTCTGGTAGCCAATGTTGACATTTGAAATCACCAAAACAAACACGCCCCCTACCCCAAAAGGGTCTTGCCCCTATTTTGATAGCTCCGCCCCACACATACGTACGCAACCCAAGCAACGATTAGTTCTGTGAAACAAAGCAAAACCAATGTTATACCGTGTCTACACCGGACGCGAGTGGCGCGGTGCGACAAAATACTATAGAACTCATTATAATCAGTGATGCTGTCTACACCATAGATATAATATATCTATGTTCTACACTGAATGCGGCGCGGCACGACACGACAAATCCCCGACAGAAAACTGCTGCTGCGTTCTATTCATGACGTATTGACACAAATTTCAAATGATTTTCAACGGTCGCTTTGTCGCTCGCGTCCAGTGTACTAGACAGACTTTAGCGGTTATGGCGCAGACACGGTGTTACACGCCCCTTACTGCTGATTGGCTACAAGTTTGTTTTGCTAGTTGGCCCGAATCAGTTTTCTAAAGCGTTTTTGAAAAATCACTTACCCCACCTTTAAAACATTAAAATAAAACGTATTTACAAGTACTGTATATATATATATATATATATATATATATATACATATATTAGGGATGGAACGGTTCGCGGAAAAAAATCAAACCGTACGGTTCTCCACACACGGTTCGGCATGCGCTGGGACCGCGGTTTAACTTTAATCTGACAACACATCTGTAATATAATTTGCTATAAATAACACGTAAAACAGACAGGGTTCGGCTAATATACAATATGTTTCTGTTGATGGATGCGCATTCTGGCTTCCCAATACATTACAACAACAGCGATGAAAAAAATAAACGTGGACAAACCATTCACACTTGTTCAATGCGAATGCCGTATGCTGGAATATGAGCATTTATTCCGTCATCACCCGGGTGCTGATAGCGCGCACACAGGTGAGACCTGAACAGCACACGTTGATATCTGTGTTTAAGCTAAACTCATTTAAGCTTTGCCAGTTTAAACATTTAAGATCCAGAGGACACGAGCTTGTGCGCGCAGTGAGAAGATTTGTACACAAACCCGCGCCTCAGAACACGCGCAAATATTAAGCTTTCTCTGAAGTATTATGTTTAAATGGACAAATTCACACAATAATTATGTCAAAATGCCCGTCTTGGTAAGTATCCTATAGCAGACATGTACTGTATCAGTGCACTGGATCAGTGCATTCTCTTAAAGTGACAGTACTTTCTTAATATTAATCAAACAGCAACAACACAGAAATCACTCACTGCTCTTGATTGAATAGCTTTTGTAACTTTAATAAAGATTAGTCTTTAATTTAATACAGTCAAATATGCAATGCTCTTTTACATTTCATTACTTTATTCAATTTTTGTACTTAAAAACTAATGTTAGACCTATCTAAAAAACCCTGAAAATCACTGTTTATTTTATTTGTATCTTTACTCTATTGTATTTATTTGTGCTGCTGCTTGTAGTTAGATAGATTATTCTTATTTTCTTTATTTATATTTGACAGTATAGTTTTTCCCTAAACATAGCACATACCGAACCGTACCAAAACCATGACTATTAAACCGTGATACAAACCGAACCGTGAGTAAGTTGAACCGTTCCACCCCTAATATTTATGTATGTATGTACTTTATAAAACTTACAAAAATGTATTGCCATTTGTTTTTCTTTCATAGATCCACAGTTGTTCCATAATGAACATTCTTCCATTTGCAAATGTCTTCCAGGTGACAAGGTTAAATTTTTTTTTTTTTTTTTTTTTTAAGTCTTTTTTGTTTATAAATAGAAACCTTCATAAAATTAGAGGACAGCTTGGCATGCCCTTGAGACCTGTGAACACGTACTTGTTTCTAATTTGCTGGTCTTTGCTGACAACACCCAAGAAAGTGTTTGCCTGACACCTGATACCTCATATAACCTCACCTCAGGATGGCTTAAATATTTGGCTAGTTACCAACGGATTTCCACATGTAGCAAACAGACAAGTCTCTTTGGGGATCTCATAGATATTTTCTATATTCACAACATAGGTAAAAACACCTCTTATGTGCCAGATTCGGTGGAATGTGTTTCTGTCATAACCTGCACTAGGGAAGAATGGTTGCATCATTGCTCAAGGCAGCCACAGATTGGGACAACACACTCAAAGTGCTGTTGGCATCTCCTGTGAGCTTCTCACACTTGTTTTGGATGAAAAACGAAGAGTTGTTAAGTATAATGCAAGAGGATGTCAATATGCTTTCATGTCATCATACACAGCTACTGCTTTAGATAAATGGTACAAACAGTCATAAAATTGCAGAGTAATCAATATTCACAAGATGTAGGTTGATACACTTGCATTAAGACTTAAAAGATATCAAATGTGAAAGTACACATGTTAAGGGGTCCAGGTTTGGCCCCGTTAGCTGATAGATCCATAACTACATCTGGCGCTGCAAAAAAACATCTTTCTCCATTGACAGCCATTTACAAGTATCTGTGCATTTTGACCCTCCCAAAAAAATTACTATTTTTTATTTTGAATATCTAAGTCAACAATTTAAAACTTTTTAAAGTTATAGCTGATGACAATGTTACAGATAAGGGCAGTTGCTTGTGGAAGGTTTAGATAAACAAAGATTTCAAAAAGTTATTATATTAAATAGGCAACTAAACCTTTGTACATTTTACGGAGATTAATTTCCACAAAACTGGAAAAATGCAAATCCTAGATTTCCTCTGCAACACACATTGGATCTGCCTGGAGCAAACCTTAATTTTGCTGAGCATGTTAATTAAAGTTTGACATGTTAAAACCTTCAACATGTTTATAGCTAGCTACCAAAACATATCTATTTTAATTGCACAGATATTTGTGTGTAACTCTGTTGCAATCTGGAGTACTGAGGTTTGTTGCTGCCACAATAAGGCCTGGAATACACTATGCGATTTTTGCCCCAAGTTTCCACCGATTCACAGTCTGGAAAAGTTGACGCTAGTTGCCGAAAGTCAGAGGCAGTCTGCAGATTTGAGTTGACAGATTCCCTAGAAAATCATGTAGTGTATGATGGTCACAGACTTCCATCCAGTCGGAGGATATCAAACATATATATTTTCAGCCGATTTTAGAACACTTTATTTTCATTTGTCACACGTCTCCTAGCAACAAGGCACACGTTTCTGCATAAGTTTGTTGTGATCGGAACAACTTGAAAGTCTGGTAGTGTGTGATCCTCAGTCTTTTAGTGTATGATGGCCTGGTAAGTGTATGATGCCTAGTGTTTTAAAAATCTGTTCAGAATTTAAAAGTCATGTAGTGTATTCCAGCCTTAACTCTGCTGTAGAGCTGATCTTGAAGCTGATGTGTATACTGTCGTGCACAGGTTTGTGAGCTGGAATCCTGTTTGTCCTGACAGCAAAGTCTCTTATCTGTCCTTTCTGTTATTTTGTATAAAAGGAAGGACTTGACCTGGATGTATCACTCACTTTAGTTGTGCACGCCTGTAACACGCTCACAATCACTGTTAAATGCTTCTCTGCTCCCAAGACATGCAGGGGAACACAGATCAGGTGTCTGTGGTTGTGATCTGATCTCATTTGAGCTGAAGAGAGTCAGAGCTGAAGTCTTTAGCACTTATTTACAGTAATCAGCATTCCTGGCACTGGACACCGGAGGTCTGGGATGAGAGCAGATCTGACAGCCAGTGTGTCTGTCATGTGTTGGCTTCAGTTGTGCCTGCAGTCCCAGAAAGAGCAGGATCAGTGCGCGTCAGTTTGTGGTGTAGAAGGCAGTTTGGCACGTCCTTTGTTGATCTTTGTTGAAGCATTGGACGTTCCATGTTTTCATGTTCTGATTTTGACGATTTATGTAATTCATAGAAAAAAACACCTTCAAAATTGCTATTTTGAGGCACAGTGTTCTGCACAACAACAACAATAATAATAATAATTATTATAATTATACAATTATTACTATTACTACTACTACTACTACTACTACTATTTTATTAATTGTATTATTAGTAGTAGTAGTAGTAGCAGTAGTAGTAGTACTTTATTTTATAATAATAATGATGCTAACTATACTAATACTACTACTATATTATTATTGTCTTGTTATTATAATTATTAGTGTGTATAATATATATATATATATATATATATATAATTGTAGTAGTAGTAGAAGTTGTATTATTATTATTAGTAGTAGTAGTATAAAATAATAATAATAATAATAATTTATATTACTATTATTATTTTTTATTTGTAGTA
>NW_015505400.1:1325161-1327059 GCF_001515645.1 Sinocyclocheilus grahami | reverse complement strand
GTGTATATATATATTTTATATATATATATATATATATATATATATATATATATATATATATATATATATAATTGTAGTAGTAGTATAAGTTGTATTATTAGTAGTAGTAGTAGTAGTATAAATTAAAGTATAAAGTATAATTTATATTACTATTATTATTTTTTAGTAGTACTATTATTTAGTTAATGTATTAGTTTTTTAGAAGTATTATAAAATTATACTACTACTGCTAATAATAATTGTTTAAAAAGCAAGAATAGAGTTTAAAGTCAATATTATGTTATTTAACAATGACACATTAGTATTTAGTATTTATTTCAGTATTTATTTGTTGGAAACTGTTAGATTCATGTAAAATTAAAGGAATGTTGTCACTTAAAATATTATAACATGAACTGAATTAATAGTTATTTTAAACTAAGTAATATTTTTTATTTGTATTTATTTATTTATTTATTTTTATTTCCCACCATTTTGGCTAGAATTTTAAATTCATTGTCTTGTGCTGAAATATCACTAATTTAATGCTTCTGATGAATTTGCCCCACAGCTGTTGTGCTCTTTACAAGGCCCTGTGTATCTGCCAAGAACATAGATGGGTTGTTATGTTGATTGACATATTCATGGCAATGGAGAGCTGATGTCATCGCTTTGTACTTGAATTTCCCACGTAAGCCGTGCACTTCACAGTGCAGTTAGCCAGTGCTAATAAGCCAAATGGCAGCTTTGATAAGTGTGTTATATAAATTCATTAGCAACATGAGCACTCCACAACAGACAACTCCTCAATTAAAGAGATCATAAACACTTTCATTCAGTTGAGGACCATTTGTTTTCATAAGTCTTCAGATTATGTTTCTATTATACAGTGGTTTTAGATCTAATCTTAATATTTGCTTTATCATTCTTCAAGAAGGGCAATCCGTTTGAGCATTTACTTGGATTGCGGGGATTGCAGGTAAGGGCAGGTTCGTGCTGGCAGAATGAGGTGGAGATTTACTGGCAGATGTGTGTTAATGACAAAACAGCGTTTTCATATTTCATAGCCTGCTTCCCCTGCACACTCCTGTTTTCACTGGAATTCACAATAAATATATCGAATGCAACAAATTTATTGATGCATTTGCACTTTTAGTGGATGATAAACTTGACTTTTTTTTTATAAGCTTGACAATTTACTTTAAAGTGGAAATAAAATAAAAATACTAAATAAAAAATTTATTAAAATATTAATTAAAAACTAGAAATAGGATATTATTATTGCCCGTAACCCAAAAACTTGTGATGTGACACTGCAAGTATAATATATATCTGAACCATGTGGTGGTTCTTATCCAGAAATATAGTTTTGATGCAGAAGCTTTATCACTAATTTTATAAATAAATCAATGGTATACTAATTAAATACAAACTAATTATACAGTCAACATTCACAGTTAAAACTAAATTATGACCAACACTAATTTGCTTACACACGAGGCTTTAATTTACATTAAAGGTGGGGTAAGTGATTTCTGGTAGCCAATGTTGACATTTGAAATCACCAAAACAAACACGCCCCTTCCCCAAAAGGGTCTCACCCCTATTTTGATAGCTCCGCCCCACACATACGTACGCAACTCCGGCAACGATTAGTTCTGTGAAACAAAGCAAAACCAATGTTACTCACCTATCGAGAAGAAACAAGCAACCTTGGCGTCCGATCGCAGGCCTTCCCGCTCCTTGAGTTCTCTCCAGCGCTGGAAAGCTGATCTGATATTTACAAGGGTCCTACTTCTTGCATTATTGTCTTAAGCCCTCTTTTGTTCCACAGACGTTTTCCTCTTTTGTTTTTTATCCGCCGTCTCTATCTTTCTGTCGCTCGGCTCGGCTAATGTCCGTCCTGTGCACTGAACTCT
>NW_015505400.1:1316680-1324272 GCF_001515645.1 Sinocyclocheilus grahami | reverse complement strand
GTGTATATATATATTTTATATATATATATATATATATATATATATATATATATATATATATATATATATAATTGTAGTAGTAGTATAAGTTGTATTATTAGTAGTAGTAGTAGTAGTATAAATTAAAGTATAAAGTATAATTTATATTACTATTATTATTTTTTAGTAGTACTATTATTTAGTTAATGTATTAGTTTTTTAGAAGTATTATAAAATTATACTACTACTGCTAATAATAATTGTTTAAAAAGCAAGAATAGAGTTTAAAGTCAATATTATGTTATTTAACAATGACACATTAGTATTTAGTATTTATTTCAGTATTTATTTGTTGGAAACTGTTAGATTCATGTAAAATTAAAGGAATGTTGTCACTTAAAATATTATAACATGAACTGAATTAATAGTTATTTTAAACTAAGTAATATTTTTTATTTGTATTTATTTATTTATTTATTTTTATTTCCCACCATTTTGGCTAGAATTTTAAATTCATTGTCTTGTGCTGAAATATCACTAATTTAATGCTTCTGATGAATTTGCCCCACAGCTGTTGTGCTCTTTACAAGGCCCTGTGTATCTGCCAAGAACATAGATGGGTTGTTATGTTGATTGACATATTCATGGCAATGGAGAGCTGATGTCATCGCTTTGTACTTGAATTTCCCACGTAAGCCGTGCACTTCACAGTGCAGTTAGCCAGTGCTAATAAGCCAAATGGCAGCTTTGATAAGTGTGTTATATAAATTCATTAGCAACATGAGCACTCCACAACAGACAACTCCTCAATTAAAGAGATCATAAACACTTTCATTCAGTTGAGGACCATTTGTTTTCATAAGTCTTCAGATTATGTTTCTATTATACAGTGGTTTTAGATCTAATCTTAATATTTGCTTTATCATTCTTCAAGAAGGGCAATCCGTTTGAGCATTTACTTGGATTGCGGGGATTGCAGGTAAGGGCAGGTTCGTGCTGGCAGAATGAGGTGGAGATTTACTGGCAGATGTGTGTTAATGACAAAACAGCGTTTTCATATTTCATAGCCTGCTTCCCCTGCACACTCCTGTTTTCACTGGAATTCACAATAAATATATCGAATGCAACAAATTTATTGATGCATTTGCACTTTTAGTGGATGATAAACTTGACTTTTTTTTTATAAGCTTGACAATTTACTTTAAAGTGGAAATAAAATAAAAATACTAAATAAAAAATTTATTAAAATATTAATTAAAAACTAGAAATAGGATATTATTATTGCCCGTAACCCAAAAACTTGTGATGTGACACTGCAAGTATAATATATATCTGAACCATGTGGTGGTTCTTATCCAGAAATATAGTTTTGATGCAGAAGCTTTATCACTAATTTTATAAATAAATCAATGGTATACTAATTAAATACAAACTAATTATACAGTCAACATTCACAGTTAAAACTAAATTATGACCAACACTAATTTGCTTACACACGAGGCTTTAATTTACATTAAAGGTGGGGTAAGTGATTTCTGGTAGCCAATGTTGACATTTGAAATCACCAAAACAAACACGCCCCTTCCCCAAAAGGGTCTCACCCCTATTTTGATAGCTCCGCCCCACACATACGTACGCAACTCCGGCAACGATTAGTTCTGTGAAACAAAGCAAAACCAATGTTACACCGTGTCTACACCGGACGCAAGTGGCGCGGCGCGACAAAATACTATAGAACTCATTATAATCAGTGATGCTGTCTACACCATAGATATAATATACATATCTATGGTCTACACTGAATGTGGCGCGGCACGACACAACAAATCCCCGACAGAAAACTGCTGCTGCGTTCTATTCATGACGTATTGACACAAATTTCAAATGATTTTCAACGGTCGCTTTGTCGCTAGCGTCCAGTGTACTAGACAGACTTTAGCGGTTACGGCGCAGACACGGTGTTACTCACCTATCGAGAAGAAACAAAGCAACCTCGGCGTCCGATCGCAGGCTTTCCGCTCCTTGAGTTCTCTCCAGCGCTGGAAAGCTGATCTGATATTTACAAGGGTCCTACTTCTTGCATTATTGTCTTAAGCCCTCTTTTGTTCCACAGACGTTTTCCTCTTTTGTTTTTTATCCGCCGTCTCTATCTTTCTGTCGCTCGGCTCGGCTAATGTCCGTCCTGTGCACTGAACTCTCTCTCCTCCACATCATGAGTAGACACGCTGCTTACTGCTGATTGGCTACAAGTTTGTTTTGCTAGTCGGCCCGAATCAGTTTTCTACCCCACCTTTAACAACTCCAACTAAATGTTGGAGTTAATCTCATAAAGATTGTGATTTCCACCTAATATCATTTTTATATAAGATCACAAATCTTATATAAAAAAAGTATTTTTTTAATATGTTTAATTATTATATTTTAACTTTTACAGTTTGGCCTAGATTGGCCTATTAGGGTTATTTTATTAATATTTTATTAATAATTTTTTTAATATATTTTATGTTTTCATTTGAATTAATATTCATTAAAAATTTACCTAACACCTTATGTCAGTCAGAACCACTGATAGTTAATTCGCATTAAAGGGGTCATATGATGCTGTTTTAAAGATCATTATTTTGTGTATTTGGTGTAACAGAATATGTTGACATGCTTTAATGTTCGAAAAACACATTATTTTTCAATTACTGTACATTATTGTTGTTCCTCTATGCCCCGCCTCTCTCAAACGCTTCGTTTTCTACAAAGTCCCTCCTTCCGACAAGCGCAGTCTGCTCTGATTGGCCAGCTGACCCAGTGCATTGTGATTGGCCGAACACCACAAGCACGCGTTGGAAATGTAACGCCCCTTACCATAATCGCGAGCTTCATCTTTCAAAATAAATATAAAGACAGTAAATAACATCCTTAGTTTTACCGTCAGTTCAAGCCCGAAAGACACAGTATGATGCTCGTATGTATTTGCAGTACACAAGCCGTGATTAAGAAAGCTGACTCCACTGTGATGTGACCTACAGTATATGTGATTTGATGTGATGTGATTTCTAAAGGAAAAATAGAAATCGCATCATATGACCCCTTTAAGACAAAAAGTGCACATAAAATCAATATGCATTAGATTAATTGCTGCTTATTCACATGTAAAAACTAAAAACCTAAAAGTGAAAATGACGTGATGTGTAGCCAAGTATGGTGTCCCATACTCAGAATTTGTGCTCTGCATTTAATCATCCAAGTGCACACTCACACACACACACACACACACACTGTGAACACGCAGCCGGAGCAGTACATTACAAGGAATTTTCCTTTCTAAACTTCCTCAAAATATATATTATAATTATTAATGAATTAGTTTGTTCTGAAGGCATATGCAATATTCTTGGTACTATTTCTATAAGAAATTCTGTCTTATTCTGTAAGATGTAATTATCTTATCTGATGACATTCAAAATGATGTTTTCACAAATATAATCTTATAAATGTTGATTCATCGTCTCAGTTTGTCTTAGTTACAGCCGGTGTTTCAGTTTGCTTGGAAGGAACAGTGTTGACGTGTTTTGTGTAATCAGGAAAACATCAATTCTAACTAATATGTTCATATTTTATGTCTTCATTAAAGTAGCCTAATGACGGGAAATTATTATGCGATGTTTCCTGTAGAGAGTTTTGTGTGACAGCAACATTAGCCTTAAGAAAAGTTCCCAAAATTGCCAGATTCTTTGAAGTGTTTAAAAAAGCGTGTGCAATATAGCTTTCCAATTGTCATGTCTAATCTCTTTTCCCATAAATCTTCATACTTCAGTGTGAGCCGCCCAGGCCTCAGAGGTGTGGCCATAATAAGCAGATTAGGGTGTTGATAGTGGAAGCCAAAGGCGTGAAGTGGCGGAGCGGCTGGGCTTGATGTGACCCCAGGGGACAGAGGTGCATTTCTGGAGTTCAGCCTATATGTACAGTCATATGAGTACATGGCTAGAAGGCACATTAAAAACCTGACACACCTCCAGTGAGGCGATTGTTTGCTTTTATAGTACTCTATTTGATATTTCTCTGAATTAAAAAAGGCCAGTGTTGTATGTCCATAATAGCCATTTTAATTGTGGCAAATGAAGTCTTTAGATGTCTGAGAATTACTGCATCTTGTGTGTGTTGATGTTTTTTCTTTTATGGACAACAAATGTATTTTTCCAGCACAGGCAGGGTGTACAGTGACATCACCACTTTAACCGCAGTCAGTGACATCATCAACAACGTGAAAAGTGTTCAATTATTTGCTCTCACGGCTGATGTCAGAGGTTACTCTACATCATGAGGTCGTGTGTTCAGTAATGCCTGAACTGATGACCTCAGTATCACAACATCATTGTTGAAACTCAAACGTGGTGTCACATTTCTTCCTCTTTCTGAATAGCCCATTGTACAGCGAAAAACAAGTTTGTGAGCTGGTCAACATAAAAGCCGTTCTTTTTTCCAGCACCGTTTTAACAATTATTCACACTGGTTAAACATTTGGAATCATTCAATTTTTTTTTTAAATGTTGACTGTTGTCATTGACTTCCATACTATGTTTTTTTTCTCCATACTATGGAAGTCAATGGCTACCGTCAACTGTTTGGTTACAAACATTCTTCAAAATATAAAATTTTGTGTCCAACAGCTGAAGGAAATTCAGAAGAGTGGGTGAGTAAATCATGACAGAATTTTCATTTTTGGGTGAACTATCCCTTTAAAAAATATGAATGATTCCAAACTTTCGACAGGTTGTGTATACTGAGATTAACTTAAACTTAATTAATTAATTAATTAATTGCAAATTTTAGCACACAGACTATTTGAGTAAATCTTACAGATATGGAATCATGTTGCTGTATCATCTGAAACACTTGAGACGATCTGAGACAATAGACAGGGGACAGCCACACAGTAAAAAATGATAGTGAATTTAACGGTAAAAGACTGTAAAAATGCTACAGTAAAAACCTGTTAAATGGTTAACGGTAAATTCCCCTACTATATACGGTGAAAAACTGCATTGGACATTACATGTATTGGACATTAATTTTACGGTAGTATACCGTTTTTGGAAGTGAAATAGACTTTCTGAAAACTGACTTTCTTATCAGTTTTGTATATTAGGGTTGTGTGTTACACCTAATGTTGTTAAATGAATGTTTATTGCATGATTTCAGTTTCATGTGTGTTACCATGATGGTGTTTAGTGTTTGTGTGAATGACACTGTGCACCTTCTATATATGTTATTAATTAAAAGCTGCTTGTGATGGGATTTGGTTCATTATGTGACTTTCTCATCACCACCTGCATTTGGTGGTTATCAGTGTATTACAAAGGTACAAAACAGATTTCAGTACTTCAATAGGTTGGTATATTAACATTATATCAGTTAATGAAATTACGGTATTTAACTGTAAATTTAAGTTAAATCCGTAAAACCTAAAACGTTGCTACCGTATTTTTTACGGTAAAATTTCGGCAACCATTTACTGTTTTTTTACCGTAAATTTTACTTTTTTTTTTTACAGTGCAGTTTAATAAAATTTAAAAAATCATAACCCTCAGTATAGTGACTGCTTTCCCACTTTACAGCTCCAAGAAGCAATAACATTTCTGAGAGATGAATGGATGTCCCATTTTACAGTTAAATAGGCCAATCACATTTTTTCATAAACTTTCACTGGTTTGTTTACTCTTGAATGATAATACACATTAGCTGGACCTGTCTGTAAATACAGTTTGTTAGACTGTTTTAATCCTGATTTGAAATGTATCTAATGTTATCTAATCTAACATACTACTGACAAACTTTTTTTCAATCTTCCCTCATTCAAGTTGGTAGGAGCTGTATGTTCATGACTGGAAAAGGAACTTTGATAATTTTCGAATAACAAAAGCATGAGAACTGAATCCTTGCTGCCTATATTGTACAACAACAAGAGTTTATCGCAATATGAGATATCCATCAGAGATGTGATATTTACACACACACACACACACACACACACACACACACACACACACACACACACACACACACAGACAGACACAGACAGGGATTGTATCTACTGTGACAGACAACAAAATCAGCAACAACAACAGTGAAAATAAAAATCACCCTTGTGCATGCTTGGGAAAAGCAAAAATAGCAAAATTTTATTTAATGACAACAAATTCCTTTTTTTTTTTTTTTTTTTAGTTTATATATTTAAGTTGTTGTTCAAACTAACTTTTTTAGTACAGAAAGTGCAATATGTTTTCTGCTGATTTTACTGAACCACAAAATCTTTCACTCTACTGTAATGTATAAAGCTGGCTAGTCATGAAATAAAAGCCTACATATAAATCATGAAGACATAATAAGTCACTGTAGATTGATGAATGCAAATCGGTTAAAGTGAAGACGGGCAGTTTGTATGACATATGATTCTCCTTGGCGCCAGCAAGTGAAATCAAATTCTCCCCTTCTCAGTCTGATCTGATTATATATGACATGTCATGTCATTTTCTCATATCCTGCTTAGGCTTGAGCTGCTGCAAATACATTCTGAAATGTTGTTGTTTAATGTTGTGTAACCGCTCTTAATTAATAAAAATAGCAGGTAATTTTTGAAGCATGGGAACTGACTCTCCTGCCAAACTCCCTCAGGCTCATTACACACCTTACACAAACACCATGGCTCTGATCCAAACCATAACTTTCTAACGTCTACAAGGCAACTAACCTTCTAGGCAGGGTTAAAATAATAACATTTCACAATTCTCTATACCTGTTTCTACACATACAAAAATAAAAATGCTATTGTTCATACCTGTTCAGAGGCGGACTTGACCATTAGGCAAAGGTAGGCGATCGCCTTGGGCCCCCAAAAGCCAAGGGCCCCCTAAAATGCTTTTTATATGCGAGATGCGCGTTCAGTGCAGATGCACAAGTAGTGGCTCTGGTGTTCATTACCACGACAACCGTCTGTGCGTCCGCGTTGAACGTGCTTCTTAGCAAAAGTAGGGCGATGTAGAAAATGGGGACGGAATCCTGGAATCTATTCATAAAAAATAAATTTACTGTGTAACGTGGAATGTGACGAAATGAACGGCGCAGATGCGTGTTTCGTTTGCTATTTAAGCACGCGCAACGCTCGTGGTTGTCGTCTATAGTAGCTAAATAGTATTTTTTGCCATTTAATATTCACATACACTAGTCCATATCGCGGTTTGATTGAAGTGTACTGAATTGCATTTGATTTATTCATTCAATATTTGATGAATTCCGTGACATTGCTCATTACACAGTAAACTTCTGTTGTGTAGCATTTTGAATGTACAAAAGTTAAAGGGTTTGTTTAATTTTCATTGGAATAAAAGATAGATTAATGTTTACGCCTTTCAATTACCAGAAAAATGAAAATACACAAATTTTCTTATTTCTAAAAAATAAGTAAATAAAATCAAAATTTCATAGGGCCCTATTATTGTATACAAATAAATAAATTAAGTTGTTTTTATGAATTCAATTAATTAGATATGTTTTTGATTAAACCATTAAAATGGAATACAGAAAAATTAAAAAAGAAAGCGCAGAATTTGGGCCCTAAGAAT
>NW_015505400.1:1282430-1316219 GCF_001515645.1 Sinocyclocheilus grahami | reverse complement strand
ACAATTTGGGCCCTGAATGTAATTTTTGTTAAACTTTTAATAGGCCTAAATTGCTGTTAAATTAAACAAGTTTCGTGATTTTAATTAATTAGACATGTTTTTTGTTCAAATTTAATATAATCATCCAGAAATATTTTTACAGAAAAAAAAAAGAACTGAATCCAGAAAAATTTTAACGGAAAAAAAGATTTTGGGAAAAATAAAACGGATTTCATAGGGCCCACAAATATCATGCATCTGAAGCTATCATTTTAATACTAAGAAACCAAGAAGGACCATGCACAGTCACTTTCCACACAGGCACACTTCATGTTTGGTTGAAATAATCCTTAAGCATGTAAATTTATAATTTCCTTCAGTTTAATTTAAATGTGCAATTAAAATAAATAAAAATAAATGTATATTTTAAAGTTTAGAATTAGACAGCCTTGCGTTGTGTAGACAATTGCATAGTGAAAATTACCCCAACGCACCACCTAGTGTCCAACCTACTCTAATACTATTATAACCTGTTTAAATGTGAACAAGGGATTTACAACATTAAAGAAATCCTCTATTTATAACATGTACATGAAAAATCTAAAAGATTAGACACAACTATGGGACACGATCGTGCAGCAGCGAGCAACAGTGAAAGGAACCTCAAGGTTGTAAATGTGTGAAATTGTATAGGGCCCCATTCCTGTATTTTGCCTGGGGCCCCCAAATCACTAAATCCAACCCTGTACCTGTTATATTAAAAAAAGTGGAATGTAGTCTTGAAGTGTTGGTTAATTAAGTAATGCCATTTCTTTAGCTTTATTAGCCATCTTGGATAAACTTGTTTGAGCTTTTTCAATGAATTATAGAAATTTGGACAAAACTTTAGGCTACATAATTGACCTTTGCACTAATGACATCTTAAAATGCTGTCTAGGTAGCCAGCTTACTAGGTTTCAGAACAGATCTGCGATTTGTTGAAAAATATAGGCCTATGGCAAATATCAAAGATTTACTACAAGTGAGACAGTTTGGTCAGATTCATATTTCAGTTTAGTCAGTTTGAGTAAATTTGTTCAGTTATGAGTTTGAATTAACTTGTCTTTCAACCTGCAAGCCTTAGCTAGTTTTATAATGC
This sequence comes from Sinocyclocheilus grahami, assembly GCF_001515645.1. Taxonomy (NCBI): domain Eukaryota; kingdom Metazoa; phylum Chordata; class Actinopteri; order Cypriniformes; family Cyprinidae; genus Sinocyclocheilus; species Sinocyclocheilus grahami. The sequence continues at coordinate 1,315,102 of NW_015505400.1, read as the reverse complement.
ATGCATATGCTATTTGTTATTCAGTTATTTAGTTTCACTTTCATATTTGTATTGTTCTGGTATGTGACACAACTCTCAATGCACACACACTACCAGTCATTTTTCGCTCACCAAAGCTGCATTTATTTGGTCAAAATTACTAAATAAATTTTATGCAAGGCTGCATTTATTTGTTTAATACAGTAATACTGTAAAATATAATAATAAAACATTTTTTTCTTTTAATATATTTTAACTTTAAGTTATTCCTGTGACGCAAAGCTAAATTTTCAGTCTTCAGTGTCACATCAGATTTTTCATAAATCATTCTAATATGCTGATATGATGCTCAGGAAACATTTCTTCTTATTATGAATGTTGAACCAGCCTTCCAACAGTTTGGAGTAAGCAAGATTTATTTATTTTTTTTTAAAGGAGATTACTTTTATTCAGCAAGGACATTAAATTGATCCAAAGTGTGTCACGGAATGCCAGGAGAAAACAAGGTAAGTTCCAAGTGCAGTTTAATTGAAAGTAACAACCGAACAAAAACGTTGCAAAAGGTAATCCAAAACCTGACCACAGAAAACACAAACTGAGAAGACAATACAATCAAGACGCAAATGACAGACAGAGAAGGCTCCTGCATCTCCCGGGGCACTGCAAGGGACTCAGACCGACATGAGATCACCAAGTTGCGGTAACCAAGATAATCAATGAGGCCCCAAAAGTCAAGCATTTTAAGCCCATCCATCTCCCGAGGAGGCACGGGATTGTCTAAACAATCATTAATGATTTCCTTTAAGTCAGAGTTATGAAGTCCCATCCTTACCGTAAGGTTCCAAAAGGTCTGAGCGAAACCTCCAATCTCCATTCCGCGTTGGCGAAGATCCGCCAACATCCGGAGCCGAGCCCTGCGCTCCTTCGAAGCAGGAGGAATTATCCGAATGTCCATGGTCAACAAAAAAGGTAAAAAGAAAAACAAACTGCTGGATCTAGTAGTGGCGTCTTGATTCTGTCATGGAATGCCAGGAGAAAACAAGGTAAGTTCCAAGTGCAGTTTAATTGAAAGTAACAACCGAACAAAACCTTTGCAAAAGGTAATCCAAAACCTGACCACAGAAAACACAAACTGAGAAGACAATACAATCAAGACGCAAATGACAGACAGAGAAGGCATGATATATATAGCTGGGATAATGATGAACAGGTGTTACCGATCAGACCAGGATTAGTGAGCAGGGGACTATGGGAAATGGAGTTTAACAAAACCAGTCCAGGTCACCACAACAAACACTGTGACAAAGTGACACTAAAGACATTTATAATGTTACAAAAAATTCAGTTTCAAATAAATCCTGATCTTTCTATTCACAAAAGAATCCCGAAATTCCACAAATATGAATTGTTCCAAACTTTTGACTGATGGTGTAATTACATAACCCACCAATGCTGCCACCTGTAGACTAGACTGCATACTCCAGGTGATGTTTACTACCTATGTTGCATATTTACAGATTTATAATTGAAGTTATTCCTCAGCACATGTATTTGTAGTGAGAAGGTGTGGAGAGAGCAATTAAGCTGATCAAAGATTTATGATAGCTGTGATAGAAAAAAAGCCCCGGTGTTCCCAAAGGACTGTGGGAGATGGTGAACTGCTAGTGACAGATAGTGGAAACGTGTTTAGTCCTGCACAGGACTATGGGATTTTTTTAGTAGCTTTATTTCAAAGCATAGGGGCATGCTGTTATGCAGTTACCTTGTCAAAACAAATTACGCAATTAATGGCTTTGCTTGTCACTCGATGGTTCATTCCAGAGCTTTAGCTGCACACACACTTCAAATACTTGTAGCCTAATGCAATGTTTCTGGAGCTCAGCTCAAATCTGCTTTGGATCATTTGATTTTTGTTGTCATTTTTCTTAAGTAAGATCAAAAAGCCTGGATAATGCAGGATTTTGTCAGTTTGCAGCCGCGATGTAACATTCCACATAGAAACATGTGGAATTTGACATGGGATCAGCTGCAAACATCCTAGAACTCCTCTGTTTTACAGACCCTTAAACGTTAGGTAAAGCTTTGAGCTCGGCACGCACGTGTTGCTTTAGTTATTTTATGGAGTTCAAGGTTTTCTGGCATGATAAGAGGTGTGTGCTCAACACTCGACACAGATCACTCGCTCTACACGCTGGAGGAACTGAAAAATCAGTTCAATATTATGTCAGGGGAACCAAGTTCACAGAGTTGTGAGATATCCAAAAACACTACTACAATAAATGAAAATCAAAACAGGCATATTGACACGTTTTTTTGCTGGGAGATATCTGTGCAATAATTTGAGTATATAAGCAGCCAGAATAAATATACCTGCAATAGCACTGAACAACACTCTTAAAAATAAAGGTGCTTCAAAAGGTTCTTCAAGCGATGCCATAGAAGAACCATTTTTGGTTCCACAAAGAACCATTCAGTCAAAGGTTCTTTAAAGAACCATCTCTTTATTACCTTTTTATAATCTGAAGAACCTTCTTTCGCCACAAAGAACCTTTTGTGAAACAGAAAGGTTCTTCAGATGTTAAAGGTTCTTTATGGAACCATTTAGACAAAAAGGTTCTTCTATGGCATCGTGAAGCACCTTTCTTTTTAAGAGTGAATGGCAACCTTTTTTTGTGCCATTAAAAATCTGAATTTTCCCCCCATCAGAATGTCGTGATTTTTAGGTATTATGTGGCTCAGATCTTTTTGTCATCTTTTTTTTTTTAAGTGTACATGTCCACAAAAAAATGTTCACTCAACCCTCAATCTGTATACACAGGAATGTACATACATTCGAAGTCAAGCGTGCAAATGTTCTTGAGATTTTAAAGCTGTATCATTTCATCACTTGCTAACCAATGGATCCTCTGCAGTGAATGGGTGCCGTCAGAATGAGAGTTCAGTAAGTCCTGGTTTTGTCACCTTGTGTTAGGTGTGAAGCTGTGCTTCTGCTGCCAAATTGAATTAAGGGTGAGAAACTGTTCTGCAACTAGTGAAGCTGTTTGTTACTGGCAGCTGCTTATTTGCCTCCCTATTTGATGTATTCATTGAATGCATAAAGTGGGTTTTTAAATTCAATATCATGATACCAAATATAATGCACACACACATTTGAATCCTAACATAAGTATCTTAGTATATCCGTGATCTCTGTATAAAGGACAGGGTGGTATTGTTTATGTCATGACACTCGCTGACCAGCAGAAGTCAGACTAGAGAGGTTTCTCTTTGATTTACCTGTTTTCATTTTAAACCATAATGGACATACAGCTACATAACCACTCAGCTCTCTACAACGGTTAATATTAATGGAGATGGGGACCACAAACCAGAAAGAGCAGACTGTTGCTGTGGCTCTCTGTTACAAACTCGCTCACAGAGAATGAATGCATTGTTACTAGTGCCGAGCACATTTGTGGTGTTCGTGAATAGTAAATGGCACTGCACTCAGTGATGAGTAGGTAATTGTACAGCATTGTTCAAGCGGTGACTGTTTTTTAAGTGCACTAGCATTTTGATAATGCAAGTGATGTCGAAGCAAAATGTTGTGCGATATATAAACAACCCACAGTGTACTTTCTCTACATCTCCATCCTTTAAACTTCTTATGACATGCTGTGCGACTGGAAAATCGGATCACATGATGCTTTAGCAGATTCTATGCTGGTTCCTCTCTGGAGGTTGAGTAAGCTCTCGAGTTTATTGTTCTCTGGCCAGAGGTGTTGCAGACTCTCCGACTAAGCGCTTTCCTTCATTCACTGCGGGTGGGATAGAGCACAACAGTAGGGGTCCGAAAGTAAAAATCCCAGTTATTTTTTTTCTATAGAGAAATTTTACCTTTAGCTCGGAAGTTACTAAGCAATAATCGATGCTTCTGTAGAAGCCACAAGTTAATGTGATTTCAACACAATTTTTTACATATTGCCACATTTCCAGTGATAAACTGCACTACCCATTATTATACCCATATTACGAAATAATACGAAAAATGTGACAAACAATTAAAGAAAAAACATTGCTGTCATTCAATAGTTTTATATTAGGGATGCACAATATTGGTTATTGGTTATCGGTTATCGGTTATCGGTTATTATAATTAAAGCAAGAGACTGTATGACATTCACGTTACATGATTTGACAGATTTTTATGTAGAAAGGGCGACAGCGCACTGCATTAAAATAAATGAACATTCATGTTTTCATAACCGCTGGCCAAATTCAAAAACGAAACTAAAACTAAATCATCTTTGAATGCAAGGGGGCCCCCTGGTGTTTCACATATAGGGAGGATCGGCTCTGTATATACAGTATATATACAGTAGTTCGCAAGGCAGCATTTCTCATTTTCATTTAGTTGAATTTGATGTGCTAAAATAACAAAAAAATAACAAAAAAAGAATAAAAATGATATAGACATAAAACTAAAAATGTAACTAAAATCAAATGAAAACACAACATATAAACAAATATATAATAGTATCTCAATGATGATTTTTTACTTGGATATTGAATATTTATTTGCTTGCTCATTTATGACACATTTTTGAATTTTTTTACATTTTCATAGAACTGCACCTGTAGAAGAAAATGTATATCTCAAAATTAATATTTATTTTTCATACAAAGATTATATTGTTGCGATTCCTAGCATTTAAAACTATAGTTTTTTATTAATAATTTGTATTCATATTCAATTAATAATTTATATTAATTTATTATTAGTGTAAAATGAGTTACACTGAATTTATTTAAATGTATTTTTTCCCCTCAGAATATCAATTTTTCATATTGCCCATTATAATGTTGTGATGCCTAAATTCACTTGTAGCATTTACTGTAAAATTCTAAAATTCTTTATTTAGAATTTTATTATCATTCATGTCAGTTATCAACCAAAATGTCAAAATAATTACAGACTTATGGATATCAGCCAGAATTTGAATATTGCGTTGGTGAAAAGGTGGACGGTCACATTTGCACACTTTTTTTGTTATATCTCAGCGAGAAGCTGTGCGAAATAAAAGAGATCATCTATTGACCAGTAACCCGACCCCTGTAGGTTTCGTCTGTGAACTCTCCTTATACTGGCATTTCACTAATGGCCACACTCAGAGCCAGCGGGTGTGCAATTTCTATCAGCAGGCGTTAATCAACCATTAATTAACCATTTCTTCCAGCCTGTGTTCAGTTCACCCCTCTTAATTGTAAAGGGGTGGGAGGGTTTCCTCATCTTTGCTTCATCTTCTTCTTCACCACCCTCTTTCTCCACTCCCCCCTCTCGCTCTCTCTCTCTCTCGCTCTCTCTCCCTCCCTCTCGATGTTTGGCTGCTAGGGAAGAGCGCGTGTCTCCATCAGCACCATTTAGTCTGTGTGAGGATCACCAGTGAATCAGTAGACCCAACTGTGTTGGTCAGGGAGAGGTGGGCAGCTGGGTCAGAAGAACCCACTCCTATAAAAGCTCCAGTGATTTCTCCTCCCAGTGACCTGTGGCGTGTGTAGGAGCTGGCACCAACCAAACCACCCAAAGTGCTCAAGTGCTGTTTGGACCGAGTTCTTTGAATGCGTGTTGACAATCGAGAGCAAGAGGGCACCAGGTATTAGAGCGACTCGCTTTTCATGGACTTTTCTGTAGTTCTCATCACGGCTCTCTCAATGTTGGATTAAATGAAAGGATCTTTTGTATAAGATGAGCGAAGACGCCAAGGAAAAAGGGACCGGCAAGCAAGCGCTACGCAAGAAGAAGGGCAAAAAGGTAATAAGAAAGCAGCTTAAACATACAGAGCTTTTCAGTTTAACGCTCAGGGCTGGTTTAAATCCTGCTTTTATGGCATTTGGAAGGGTTAATGGTGGTTGTTGATGTTGAAAAGCACTAGACGGGGATCTGGAGGAAGCTTCTCTTTTGTTCTAGACTGAAGGGGTGTGTTCAGGATGGCATGGTTTTGTTTTGAAGGTGTTTGACAGCACACTTTCAGGGGAAACCAACCTAGACGCTGATTCTGGAACAGGATCTTCTGGAGTTTTCTACAGGGTTTAGTTTGCACAACCTAATATTATATTACTGAAAACGTCATTGTTCCTTACAAGAGCTGATCTTTGTTTGTGTCATGTTGATTCTGCCGTATTAAACAATAATTTTGGCTTGAAAGATTTGACACATTTTAAAAATCTTATTTATATTTATGTATTTTTATATTTTTCAATGACTCTAGTAATGACTGAGATATGAAGACTAGCGTGATACATATATTTAAATTGAATTCCCATTCTTTGTATACGTACTCTGGACAGATGTTTTCTCTGTCTGTCTCTCTCTCTTTCTCTTTCTGTGTCTTTCCCTCCACCCACTCCGTCTATTCTCTGCACGAGCAGTATAATCTGCTTAATTGCAGCCATTCAGATGCATTGGCAGGAGCTGTATCTGAGTCAGCGCTGGGTGGTACTTGCTTCGGGTCAGCTCTGCTGGCTGTAAAAGTGTTTGCTTTAAATGTTTCGGAGAATTTGAGGAATTCCCTTTCGTCCCGTGTAACAAGTGCAGCCGCTCCTTTCACATAGCAATTCAAAGGCAGCATTTAATACATTTTTTGAAAGACAGTCTAGTCAGAAGTGTTTATGTGTGTGTGCATGCGTTTACCAATCGCACAGCGCTGTCTCTCTTGGTCTCTTTATGCTAGCCCAACCTGTTGCTATGCATACTGGAAATCTGAGGAAAAATGACAGAAGTTATAAGACACACACACACACACACACACACATTTTACCTTGTTTGTTACAATTTGTTAATATGCTAATTGATAGTGGGCAATATGAGTAAAATCTTATTTTTAAAATCATAATTTTATATTACAGTATCACAATATTCAATATTGTACGTTTCTTGGAGATTAAACTGAAAAATATTTTCATATTTTTAAAGATTTAAATAACAATGTGCTAACTCATAATGTATAACACAGTGATTTATTTTTTATCTTTCAATTTTCAAAAAAAAAAATTTGGCAAATTAAATATATATACATAACTGCACTTTAGTTAATGCCAAGATTTTGTTGCTTCGATATAACTAAACTAAACTCCCTTTAATAATGAGTTCTTCCTCTGCTTGACTTGTTTGGGACTCATCCTGCTTTGTAACTTTGTTTAACTTTATGTTTTCATCAATCTTACATGTAACTAATGTAAAGCAAATGAAAACTACATGAATATACACTTTCAACCGTGCTATAAACATGGTATAAATGGTATAGCAAAACTTCACTTACTCGTTCACTTATATTGTTCCAAACCTGCATGACTTTCTTTCTTCTGTAGAACACAAAAGAAGATGACAAATCTCAATGTTTTTTGTCCATACAAAATAAATGTTAAATGACTTGAACTGTATAAAAGTGACATTTAATAACATTATTTCCATTTTATTGTTCCTTGAAACTTGGGACATCAGCAAAATTACAACAAAATAAAAATGTAACACTCACAAATTAATACTTTTTTTTTTTAAATCATCCTAGCCAGGTTACCCAGAATCCATATGGGGGTTGAATGGGTCCATTTAAGCATTAATTGGTGTTCAGAGCGACACAGAGGACATGAACCATCGCAGGGGTTTGTCTTTGTGCGTTTGTTGTATTGTTAGAGTTCAATAGAGCAGGAAATCAGACCGCGTGCAGGTTTGTCATAGCTCATTTTCTGGTTAGACTCGTCTCTGCCAATGACTATTGTTCTTTACCACTGATTTGGAGATACAAAAGATTAACAGTTAGAAAAACAACAGTTAGATGTCTTGATAAAAGCCTTGCTAGAATACAAATACAACAGATTTGGATGGATAGTTTGCTGGGTAATGAGCTGAATCTGATCAGGAGAAAATAAAATCACATCTGTACACATCTCATATTGTTAGCAGCTTTGCTTTATCAATGTCTGTTTGCCAATTTAAATGTAACAGATATAGACAACACTGTCAAATCGGATTTCATCACTTGCATCATGACAATGTGGATTTGAAAAATTGGATGTGCGATGTGAACAAAGCCTTTGCCACTTTCTTTCTCTAGCAATCAGTAACTGTGATTCAGATGAAGCGATATCATTTTAATTTCAGACAGTCAACATGGCTGGTCGCTCCTCCCCACATGTTGGTGGAGAGAAAATGGCTGTGCGGTACTGATCCAGATCATAATCAGAGGAACAGAGAGAGCCGGAGACAGGCTAAGAGAGTGTGTTAGATGGGTTGCTAGCTCACGCTTATCTGGAGACATGCTTTATTTGGTGGCTGATGGATTGAGACTTTCACGTGTCATTTCCCTTTCACTGCTCCCGAGTCAAGGAGACCCCAACAGTAAACCATGGGGGGAGTTTTTGGGTCAGTTGCTGTGAATAAGCATAGGTCTTTCTTAGCTCGATCGAGAGAGAGAGAGAGAGAGAGAGAGAGAGAGAGAGAGAGCTGTCTGGGCACTAGGGAACCTGAATCACTGGCAGGTGTGTGTAATGGGTGTCGCCATGGCAACCGAAGGCCTGCTGAGGAACGGAGCAAGTTGCCATTTAGATGACTGAGCCGGGAATCCCTGCCGATCGCATAAGGAGCGTCTGTTTTTTATATTTAGCATTTCCATTGCAAATGTTTGTAGCAGCATCACTGCTGTTGCTGTGTTGTATTTGTTACCGTAAATGTTACTACTTGTTTATATAATGACTCTGTTTCAAAACCTAGTGAGCTGACTTGCTGTCTGCTGCCTACGTAGACACCACCTTATTATATGCATTTCTTTTAAGGCAGCATCCTAACTGAAATTGTACCTTAATAAGTGATTACCGTATTGGCCCGAATATAAGACGACCCTGATTATAAGATGACCCTGCTTTTTCCAGATGTACCTTTTGTTATTTCTGAGTAAAACACATTTTGTCTTCAATTATTTTCATATTGCATATTTTTCCTATTTTAATTTTTGTTTTGAAAGTATGGTAAAAACTGGTAAAATGTACCAACAATCAGATTTAAAAAATATACACTTTTTGATATACCATTATAAAAAACAAAACCGGTATCCCATCTGAATTAGGACATTTAGGCTATCCATCTAATAGTAGCCTACCAAAATCGTATTAACAGTAGAAGTTAAATCTTACTGTAGTCTTCAAATCTGGGTACTGTTTTTAAATCACAAAGGGAGTTTGGTCCCATCAGGCTAACGTGACAGTCACGACTCATGCAGCTGCAAGGTTTTCTTTTTCTTTAGTTTTTACTCGCAATCTTTACAACACGCATTACATTACGTACTTCATGGCACACTCGTTTTATGCGTATTTGGCGCCACCTATTGTTGTGGGTGTATTATTGACATGTCAAAGTCTAGACCCTGAATATAAGACCACCCCGTTTTTTCAGATGTATTTCCAAGAAAAAAACATCGTCTTAAATTCGGGTCAATACAGTAATTTAGAATGTGCAGGCCAGGCAGCAGCAAAATTATGCTTTTGTTGGAGCCATCAGTTCATATTATTATCAACCTAAAGAATCACGTTTAACATTCCTGATGGAAAAAAAACAACAACAACATTATCTATGATGCAAAGAAAATTCCACCAATCAGAATGTCACGGCGAGCAAATTGATTTCTGCAGGGAACACACACTCTCATGAAGCACTGCAAATGACGGTCATGTCAGTCTTCTTATGCTATCAACTACTATTGTTTCTATGTATAATCAACGTGTTTAGTTGTATACTTCTCCATTGTTTTTAATTTGATTTTGTCTTTTGCAGTGCTTCATGGGTTTGTAGCTTTTTCCCTTACAAAAGCCATTAAGTACACAGTCTTGTAACGTTTTTGCTTCAAATAAAAGTGTGTAATTTTGTGGTTCACCTCATAAGTTGGTTTGGCCCATGGCTTCTAATTCTTTAACCAAGACTTTTAAAAACCCCTATGGAAAAAAATAAATGGGAAAAATACTTCTGAAACCAGCGCCACTGAAATAAGTGGGCTGGCACTAATTAACTCTATGGGTATGTTGACATGCACTAATTTTATGAATGTTTGAATGAATCCAATCCCATTTAATTTAATATGAACTGAAATTTTGCAATCTAATTTACATCTTTGTTTACATGTAGGTCAAACTAGTAATAAGTAGCCTAATTGCTGGTTTTGCCTTGACAACATATCTAAAAAGAAAGCTGACATATATGTCAAGAGTTTTTTTTTTGTCTGATTGAGAAAATGGTTGGATTCAGGCGTTTACATGATTTATTATTATTATTATTATTATTATTATTATTATTATTATTATTATTTTCCTGTTGATTGGATTATTTCAGGTCTACACCATAATTTCAAACCAGATGAAATTTTATTCGGATACAGCTCACTCGGATTGATTGAGGTGTTCACATGAAGGCTTTCAGTTCAATTGAGACATCAGTCCGATTATAAACAGATTATTTGGGTGCATGTAAATGTAGCTATAGTGTATTATAAAAACAGTGCATCTCATATGCAGTTCACTGGAGACTCCACTCACAATTGATTTCAGTACAGTTTGGCCTTAGCACTTAGGCCTTGGCGATACTGCCTTAGAATTTGGCCAAAAGAAGGAGACCTAGAAGGCAGCAAATTAGCCTTCTCATCAGGAGTGTGCCTTTGATGCCTTAATATCCTGCCTACATTGGGAGCTCAATGGGTTTAGAGCCAATATATCTCTCTTTTGTACCTGCAGTTGTTGTTGACAGTAGCCCTGTAGCCTTCTGCGGTGAACATGCTCAATTTGCTGCAACCATCATAACTTTCAAAATATGGCTGAAAACAACTCTTCCACATGCACTTAACTAATCCATAACCATACATCTAGTTTTCTCTTTTTGCTCTTCCTGCAGTTTGACTTCTGCTGGCGCTGTTTACTATTTAGATCTATCGATCGATCGGTCGGTCGGTCGGTCGGTCGGTCGGTCGGTCGGTCGGTCGGTCGGTCTGTCTGTCTGTCTGTCTGTCTGTCTGTCTGTCTGTCTGTCTGTCTGTCTGTCTACAATTCAATTCTAAATGACGCACAACCCTGGTGCATCCAACATTCTGTAAAGTGCCACAGGAACATGATAAATCCTTGACCTCAACTCAAGTTACTATTTCACAGTTATAGCAGCATATGTCAAATCAACACTCTCCTCCAAAACAAAAAGCTGACAGCCGGGCTGGTCCAGGATTTGAACACAGGACCTCCCACACCTAAAGCAAGAATCATAGACCAACAAGCCAACAGTACCTGGCCCCAAAAATTTCCCTTATGCCTTTATTTATTCCAAAAACCATCTATTCTTAAAAATGTGTACAATTAAAAATAATAATAATAATAAAATAAAACCGGGACCCTAGAGGAACCAAACAGGAAAGGTTCTTCATTGTCAAAGTCATTTGATTTTATACTCTGTTTTCAGCATGCTGTTTGTAACTAAAGTTGGGGTCACTATTTTGAAATAATATTGTCATTGCTGTGAAATGATCATTATGTCAAGAATGTGTTATAGGGCTAATGTAAACAGGACTGAAAAGAAACCCTATATGGGTTAAATGACTCATACTTCCTGTGAACCTCAACATGAGCCCGTGCAAGGTTGATATTTACAGTGTAGCTGAAAGCTAATCTGGATCTTCCACTCTAATTGGAGAATCATTCAGGAAGTGAGCCTTGGCAAGTCCCAGCCATCCGGTGATGTGGAAGCACAGGAAGTGTTGGGCTTCCACAAATGCCACAGATACTACACAGTCAAAGATGCCTGTCAAAGACTCTCACAACCCAAATTTAGTTGGAACCACAGGATTACTCAATAGTAAAATGGCTTAATTTTCTTGAAAACACAGCATAACTTACTTTCTTGATGATCAGTCTCAAAGAATTTCATACTTCTTTGACATCAAATCCAAGCTCAAAACATAATGGAAAATGCACTGTTATGCCAGCAGACCATGAGAATGAGTCTCTTTATCTTTATGTTTCTGGAGCATTTTAATGGTGCTTGCTTTAAGTTCATGCTACAGAGGATGAATCATGTTTCAACACTTTGGAAAATGGTTTCTAATGGCGGATCCTCTGTAGCTCATATCTGCCAGGGCTTCTGCCTTCACTATTCACCATTGACTGTAGGGCTTCACATTCGAACACATTTCATGCTTTTAGTCTGATGTCCAGCTTGTATATGTAATATTAGCAGAGAATGATAGTGACGCTTTGCATCTGTCAGAAGTCATACATCTCTGAAAAGGGTACCAGCTGTAAAGACTCTTTGAAAAGACTTTGTCATTTTGAAAATAAGATTGACTTTGGAACAGGATGTAATACTTTTTTGAACTTTTAATGTAGCTCCTGTCACATCTGACTTTCAGACTTGAAACAAGCAGAATGTACAGTGGCAATAAATATGTATTCAATCATCATTGCTTGGAAATTCTTCAGTGATTCAGCATTTTCAGGCACTAGTCAGGATATTTATTGGCATTTGAATCTGAAATGTAACTTGTTTACAAGGAGGAACTGGTCCAACAATTGCTGTAGGGCTAAATCAAGGAAATAAAATTAACATCCAAATCCTAAATCCATAGAGTCCAATTAGGATAACTGGTAAAACCACCATTATAATGGAAACAACATCTATGCTTCATAACTTCATATGTGTAATTGGAACGATACTTTGATGTTAACTGACAAGTTTGGGACATAATTGAGGTCAGCAATAGTTTCTACCACAATTTAGAATTTTGTTAAAAGCATACTTTTCCCTACAGAGCTCATCAAATCCTCTCCAAATGAGCTCTCCGAAAGATAATTGCTGGTCAAAACGTACTCAAAATTTCTAGGTAAATTAAACCATAACAACTAATTAATCGCTGAGGATGCCAAAGATTATTTGCATTTCTTGCAAATGTAACTTAGTAGATGACCAGGACAATGATGGTCAGTATTGGAGTTGAGTTCTTCATGTCTTTAGACAGGATATTGCACTGGAAAATGACTTAACAATCATATATCTCATCCTACCTGATACAGACAAAGATATCTTGATGTTAATCAATGGCATATGACATAAATACGATGCAGAAGTGAATCATCTGATGCATTTTGAGACATTACACCAGAGAGATGATCATTACCCGTCATTCAGGACATTTTTCAACCCATTACAATGGAGGGTTTAGTCACAAAGCAGATCGTACTTGGCTAAACCTAGCAGAACATACATCCAGCCTCTCACTGTGGAGTATATCATAGGTGTCTTTGTCTAGAGTCATGGCTTTCCGAGGAATTATATTACAAGCAGAATGGCAGGTAAAGACAATGGGGGGAAAAGTTGTGCCTGGAAAACTTTGCAGTTGGTCCCACATTTCCAGAATTTCTGCACCTTCCAGCCAAAAATTTGCACTCTTTTGTCAGGGTAACTGTAAAGCATCCCCAACAATCTGTGGCTCTCCAGATTTTGATCCTGTAATCCTAGTTGGAATGTCAAGCGGCAGGCACGACGGAACTTGGCCTCAAGCGTTCAGTTTCCCAGGCTCTCTGATATCCGAGGAACCTGATACTTTCCTCACAGTTGAGAGACCAGTGAGAGTCTGGAGAAATACTCGAGAGTTTTAATGCATTCTGGGTTTCCCAGGCTTCTGGAGATGCACTTTTCATAGCAAAGGTAACAGAAGACCTGTGGAAAACCACCTGAGACCTTAACTAGAGGTGATCCAGCCCACCCAAACCAAATTGTTGCAAATTATTTTCCCTTCATTTTTTTTTTTTGCTTTAAATTCCTCTAGATTCTGAATGCTTTGACTTAAATATGGGAACTGATTAGCTCGTAATATTTCACACATATTTCATATTTTTCATATTTAGTGATTATATAATTTCTTTAGGCCATGACTTTACATTTGAGAGTATCAAAGTTATTAAATAACTGGAGCAATAAAGTTATTGCATGAGTTATAGTCAGATTGCTCATTTTGTCAAAACATATTGAGTCCTGCTGAGGCCAACAGTGTTCCTAATGCTGAATTTGGCCAAGGATCATGGGAACAGAATGAAGCTGCAGTGTTTCTGTGGCCTGAGTTAAATCAGCAGGTCCAAATTTCACAACAACTTTCTGCTATAACAGCAGACTTCACTGCCAAATGACAGTGTTCCACGGATGTTACTCAACTACTTAGATGCTGCAGGACTCATAAAGAATTGAAGTAAAGTGACTGTGATAGTTATTTGGTAATTTATTACCAAGACAGAAATCTTTTAAATTTGTGCTGGGTGAAAAAGTATATTTATGGGTTGAATTGTGTCTCACATGTCAAACAAACAAATAAACAAACAAAGAATGTTACATTGTTTAACCCACAAGATTGATACGAGATTCTAAGCTTGTTGTCAGTTGGTGATCGTTAACATGTTTGATGGTGGTTGAACACTGTTGCTGGGGTGTTCTGTGGGGTTGCTATAGGGCAGTTGTTTTTATGGGTGATTTCTAAGGTCTTACTAGATAGTTGCTAGAAGGTTGTCAGGGTGTTGCAAGGCAGTTACTAGAGGGTTCCTAGGGTGTTGCTTTAGTGTTTTGGCTGGTTGCTAGGGCTTTGCTAGATGGCTGCTCACTGGTTGCTAGGGCATTGCAAGGTAGTTGCTAGACTGTTCTAGGTGTTTGCCTGGTGGTTACAAGAGTCTTTTGGTTGAAGGGTGTTCTGGGTGGTTAACATGACTTTGTTAGATGATTGTTTTGTGGTTGCCAGGGTGTTGCTAAGCAGTTGGTAGAGCATTCCAGATGGTTGCTAGAGCATTTTCAGATGGTTGCTAAGGTGTTGCTTTGGTGTTCTAAGTGGTTGCCGGGGCATTTCTAGGCGCATTGAGCCTTTTTGGCTAATTGATAAGTGGTTGGTAGAGTGTTCTGGATAGTTGTTCTCTTGTTGCTAAGGTGTAGCTAAGCAGATGCTAGGTAGTTGTTAGAGTGTTCTAGGTCTGCGGTTCTCAATTCCATTTCTTGCGACCCCCTGCTCTGCACATTTTGAATGTATCTCTTGTCACTTCAGACGTTTGTTCTGTTCGACCGTAAGTGCCCTGTGAACTTCACAGGATATTCCGCCATGATTCCAGTTCGAAGGGAGCATATATGTTCCATTCAAAGGGCATTAAAGTTTGCGAGACGTGAATTTAAATTGTTTTCAGAGGTATATCATGTCACACTTCACACTTCTGTGTGATGACGCTGCAAGCAGTGGCATAGCACAAATCTGTGAATGAATGTTCCTAAGTGAAGTAAACTTCAACAGATTTCTCGTGTGCAGGGAGTAGGGAACATTGAACACTGGGGCCCTGTCAGCTGGAACACAGTTCATGCAGGGAGCTCTCATCTAACGAGCTGGTTATCTGAATCAGGTGTGTTAAATAAGAGCGCTGGTGCGCAAGGACTGGGTTTGAGAACCACTGTTCTAGGTGGTTGCTAGGGCATTTCTAGGTGGTTCCCAGAGTCTTTTGGTTTGTTGATAGTTTGGTTAGAGGTTTTGGGTGGTTAACAGGGCTTTGTTAAATGGTGTAATTGCTAAGCAGTTGCTAGACTATTACAAATTATAGCTAGAGCATTGCCAGGTGGTTGCTAAGGTGTTGCTCTGGTGTTCTAGGTGGTTGCCAGGGCATTCCTAGGCTGTTACCAGCCTTTTGGCTCATTGGCGAGTGGTTGAGGGGTCATTGATAAGAGTGTTCTGGGTGATTGTTCTCTTGTTGCTACGGTGTTGCTAAGCAGATGCTAAAGTGTTCTAGGTGGTTGCTAGGTTTGTTGATAGGTGGTTGGTTAAGTTTTCTGGGTGGTTGCCTGGGCTTTTGTTAATTGATTGCTTACTGGTTGCCAGGGTGTTGTTAGGTAATTGATTGCAGTTTCTAGATTGTTGCTAGAGCACTTCCAGGTGGTTGCTTAGGTGTTCTTTGGCGTTCTAGGTGGTTTGCTAGATGGCTTCTCACTGGTTTCCATTAATACTAGAGTCTTCTTGCTTGTTAATGGTTGGTAGTGTGTTCTTTGTTAGATGGTTGCTTGGTGGTTGCTGGAGTGTTGTTAGACAGTTATTAGAGTGCTCTGAGGGACTGCTAGGGCATGTCTAAGCATTTGTTACAGTGTTGTGACTTGTTTATAGGATGTTCTAGGTGTTTAATACAGTATGAAATTGTCTCTATAACATTCTTCTCTCTAGTTATGACTTGGGTTCCTCCTTCAGTGTAAGTCAATAAGAGGCCAGGAGAAAAATGCCACTTAGTCTCAGCATGTGCCAACATGATTTGAGTAATCATTCATGTCCATAGCACAAACTGTGCATGATGAGTTATGTGCCAAATGTAACACATAGCATTAAGGGTTTGTTCAAATGGCTAACCCTAAATATGAGTAATAATGATAGTGATGCCTTAGCAAACACCACCAACTATGGAGGACAGCCTGATTTTACCCTGTTTGTTTTACCTAGTATCTCACATGTATGGGGTTGTGGCGCTGTAAAGGTCAGGGGCTGGACAGCTGGCCTTCCCTTCTCCTCTCTTCTGGAAAAATAAGATGATACAACCAAGTGCCATTTAAAAAAAAAAACTCACTCGAGGATGTTAACGAGACTGGCACAGCTCTCTTTAGTGTGTGTCTGAATATGAGGACTATACATATCTGTCAGACTGCATTGCTTTCACCACAGGTCTCAGTGAGATGCTGTTATCTCTGCTCTCTGGCAGAAAAAGAGAGGTTGTATTTAGCACTAAAATAAATGCCAACAGAGCATTTTTTTTACAATCAAGTACACTCAAGAGCATTGTTAAGATGCTGACTTAAAACTGGAACATAATTGCTACTGTAAGGTGACTGTCAACACTTCTTTCTACCTTGATGTTTTACAAAGTGTTTAATTGGAAATCATTCTCTATTGGGTCACTAAATTTGTTATGTCACAAATGGTCGCTCATGTAACCTCAAATCACTGTCAGTGTGAAGCATGTTTATTTATCTTAGAATTACTTAGAATTACTTTCAATCTTAATACACAACAGCCCTCAAGACACTAAAGCTCCAGGGTACCTAACAAAATTAGAAGCCTCTCCATACTAGTAAAGTGCTGTGTCTGTATCTGTGTATGGCCTTTCAAATCAAGCTAATGCTAACTGACTAAGCATTAGTTCAGTGTGCTGGATGTGCAGAACGAGCCCCACACTGCATCTACACCGTAAGGGAACAACAAAACTAGAATGCTCCCAATATGTTTGTCATAATAACGATATTTCAGTTGATACAAGTGAAATTTAAAGATGATCAATACCACAGGAAAAACTAATTCGCTATTGAACGTAGTAATTTTTTAAACCATGGCATTAATGTAAATATCAACAAATAAAATGTAAACAATGCCCCATGTAGCCTTCCATAATTTCTCAGTTAAGTTATTGCTTTACATTATCCAGTAACTATTCAAAATACAAATAAAAAGTAAATTAAAAAAGTACAAATAAAATAAAAAGAAATGACGTATACAATAAAACGTTTTTTTTATTTAAATTAAAATATTATTATATATTCTTATTTATTTAAATTATTGGAAGTCTTATTTATAATATAATACTGATTCAGTACTATTGGAGTTATTGTGACTGAAAATAATTTAAAATAAACTAAAATTATCTCTACATATTTTTCTCTTTTTTGTACATTTGATCTAAATTTTTGTGCATGTTTGATATTAGAGGACTTTTAAAAAAGCTGACTTAAATGTAGTCACTAAAATATCCATCCACAAACAGTGAGTAGCTGATTAATATATGATTTAGAAATTAATATTAATAGCAATATAGCAATAGCAGGTCGATTATGCTGCATTTACGACAATCAGATTTTGTTTCACACATTTATGCCCTTGCTTTTTTTTACATTCACTTAAGACAAACCAGCTGTGGTTACATTAATATCTGACCAAGATGGCATTTTCACCAAGAAGTGCATTTTCATGAGTGGCTTTCATTGAGCATGCACATAAATGTGCAAGAGAGTGCCTGAAAGTAGCTGTTTGTCATTCATAGTATTGATACAGGAAAACTGGTATCATTTCTTTTAAACATTTTGGTATCGACTTGGTAAAAAAGTGGGACTTTTATCAGTGAAGGTGTCATTCTGTGGCAGTTTAAACACAATGGAGACATTCTAGTTTCGCTGTGGCACGTGTTTGCTTTCAAGGTGTCAGAGTGAACTGGATCAGCAATGACCATTATTTGTGTTCACTGAACTAGCTGAATTTAGTTTAGTTGCTCCCTCATTTGTTTGTTTAGTTTAAATGTTGGAACACTATGGTTCCGGAAGTCAGGGTTATAGATATTGACAGAATGAGTTTGCGCAGAGCACAGGCAAAAAGGTGATGCAATGGAACGCTAGTCAGTCTGAATATGGAAAGTGATTCATTTAAAAAACGCTGATGACTCACTGAGTAACTTGACTGAGATGTCAGTTCACGCCTGTCATCTCGCCAAGAGATCGGAATTCTGTTCAAATTATAACAGGGAATAGTTACAGTAGAAATAGTATGGTGTTATCATTTAGTTTAGTTAGTTTTAGTCATTTAGTTATTATCTAGCAATTTTGAAAAGAACAATTTACCCAAAAATTTATATTCTTAATATTCTTAGTCATAATTCACTCACCTTAATGTTCCAAAGCTATATGACTTTGGTTTCAAAGGTTTCTTCTGTGAAACACAAAATGAGATATTTAGTAGAATGTTCATGCTGCTCTTTTCCATATAGTTCCCTTATTATTGTACTAGACGTTAATTGGACTGGAGTCATGCGGATTATTGTGATGTTTTTATCAGCTCTTTGGACCTTTCATTCTGAAGGCACCCATTCTGTGCAGAGGATCCATTGGTGAGTAAGTGATATAATGCTAAATTTCTCCAAATCTGTTCTGATTAAGAAAGAAAGACATCTACATCTTGGATGGCCTGAGGGTGAGTAAATGTTCAGCAAATTTTCACTTTTGGGTGAACTATTCCATTTATAAGAGTCACACTAAAATATGAACAGCTATACAGAAAACTTAAAGCACATCTATAAAAAGTTTTTGTTCAGTGTGTTTTGTGCCAGCTGAGACCGGTATGCCCTGTGGTGAGCAGGCCGGACCATCGTGTCTCTGGCACTGTTTTGCTGCAATAGCCGTTCTGTCTGCTGGAGGTGCCCCGTCTGTCCCGGGAACAGCACTCCGAGCGTCTCCGTCACACACCTGCGGGAGGGTCACATTCCACGCCAAGCACACAGATCTGGTTCTTAGTTGAGTGTCTTTTTGGATGCTTCTGCCGGGTTGTATTGATTCTGAATAATAGGTTTAAGTTTTAAGTTTAAGTTTTAGAATTTGAATTTAGAGGTTTGTTCAAATGTGCAAGTGTACATGATGATTTGAAAGCTGTGGCATAAGTTTCTGTATTTTTCTCAAACAAAGTTATCGTATGACTTCATAAGATTTGGAATATAGTGTGCAAGTCATGATGACTTCTTATATTTTATGGAACTTTTATGATGCTTTTGTATCTTGACAGCCCATAGTCACGGTATGCTTTCACTGGAAGAGAGCAACTTGAACATTCTGCTAAACATCTCCTTTTGTGTTCTACAAAAGTAAGACAATATTATGGACTTGGATTCCTTTATTCACCAATAAATCACCATAACTTTGGTTTGCATTTTGATTATGTATATTAATCAAAGGTTGGTTTGGCCGCTGTAGCATGGGCTCTCACTAACATGAGTATAGTCCTCTCTAAATCCTCAGTTAACTTCCTTTAGGATATATTTTAGTCACAGTTACAGTTATATGTGGGTGTGAGCAGCTCCTAATCTGAGAGCAGTATTAATGTGGGCGATTACATGCGGTGTCTAACAAATCATTCTGTGCAAGATCGTTGTTGGCGTGACAACAGCATGTATGGATATGGACTTGATGATATCATCAGTTTTAAGGATTAGTCTTGGGATTAATTCCAGTTTCTGGAGAGCATGTGGAGACTCTGGAAGATGAAGTGTTAATGCTGCTTTTTCAATGTCCCATTTCCCAGATCTGAGATAATAAGAGTCTGGATGGGGCCTGTAAATGTTGCCTGCTGGAGCATCATTTTCAACAGATATTTCCTCCCCTGGCAGCGGCACTCCCTTTGCCCATTCTCCATGCACACACACAGACACAGACACAGACACAGATACAGACACACACACACACACACACACACACACAGTTTTTGAGTGAAGGGAGGGTGTGGGAGAGAAGAGACAGATATTTCATAATGTATTTTAATGTATTAAAAACTGTTCTACCATTAAGGCCCATTGTAGTATCCTTTTCAACATTCAGTCTCTAAATTGACCTAAATTAATATATTTATATATTTTTGGAATATTGACATTATTCATTTTGCCATTGACCACCGAATACTGGAAATTAAATTTTTTTTTATTTATATTTTTTCAAACGTATTTATTCAACTTTATAATTATTATTAAATTATGAAATTAAAATGTTAATTTTGTTATATGGTCACATTAAATATATATATAATTTCCAGTCAAGCTGCAATTTTCTCAAATTATACATAATGTACAGTATTATTTAATTTTGTGCATTTAGGATACATACTGTATAGTGCTAGATATGGAAATAGAATTAGCAATACAAAAAAATGTAATAACCAGTGAGAGTATAAAAAGTATGTTTTAACAGGACCAGAAACAGCTATAGATTTAGAAACACCCAAAATAACTTTCCTAAACAAAAATAGAATAATTTAATTGCTGTTGCAATTTTACTACAGTGGGTCTCTGTGGGTTATTCAAAGAAGCATCACAAACCAGATCTGTGTGTGTGGGCAAACATGGAAGAAATAGAGTGTGAGAGTATGGTGTGAGATATGGGTCAAACCCATTTACACTTCCTCTTTTCCATGACCTCTCACCGTCTCTCTCTCTCTTTCTCTCCTGGCACTATAGCTGAGTTATGAACATCTGCCTCTCTCCTCCCTAAAACTGCCACATGTCGTGTTACCATGACAGCAGAGGTGTCATTGGTGTAATTTACATATTTGTAGCAGTCTCGAGGCTGGATCCATGGGCTATGATGCTATGATTGTTTTGTCTAGGCCTCAGTACAGCTCAATGGAAGTTGAGAATCTGTTCTAGATACAGTAAGCCACATGACTTTACCAAGCTTTAGGGTCGTTAAAAAAAGCGAGAACAGCAATATGTTAAAAGAAGACATCAGTGTGCAATAATTAGTAACTTGTAAAATCACATCTCACTCCGCTTGTCCATTTTTGCACTCTGTAGACAGACTATCAATCCCAAAGTATATTTCAGCACAAGCAATAGTGTTTGAAATGTCTGTGCATTAGTAGTGGGCATTTTTAGTGACTCTTCCTGTACTGTAAGTTACATTGTTACTACAGTAGGTATTGACAGATGACTCTTTTTGAGTGAGTCATTGCATCATTGAACAGGCTGAATTTGAAATAACGTAGTAATTTTAATATTTCTCCCATATATTTATATGGCACACATACTATAGTATTAGTAGTATACCTATGCTATTCTGAATTCAACATGATACATTTAGAAACAAAGTACATTTTTATGAGTGAGGCACTGAATCATTAATTCATCCGATTTGTTCAAATGCATTCATTTAGGAACAAAACAAATATTTAGTCATTGAATAATTTACTCAGCTGATTTGTTCAAAACACTGATTCAAATAAGGAACTATTCTCTGTGTTGTTATTGTTTACAGTTGTAGTTATCATCTTTGGTACCAAGAATGATAAATAGATAGATGGCGCAGTCCGATAGGTCTAACTCAATCTGACCTAATGATATCATTATCACATGGCTCAGCTGATTGGTTCTCTTCTGTATCAGTAGCCAATGAGCTCGCTGCTCAACATTCAAATATATGACTAGTGCTTGCCGTAGCAGTGCAGCTTGCTTCAGAAACCCCCCACCTTCCCCAGCTCCACCTGTATAGATCTGCTACGAGGGGGTTCATGTATGCTATATGGGAGTTATTTCATGTATGTTATATTTGCAGCAGCAATATTTCTTACATGCTCACAGCAGCATGCTGTGGATGTATTGGCAGTAGCAAGTCTCGGTACTTGCTCTGCCACAGCAACAGCATAGCAGATCTATTCCGTCAAGACCAAATACATTAACATTGTCATGTACATTACCATGCCAATCCCTCCGAGAGTTGTCATGACAGAACTATAATGATAAGAGTATTAGCATCCACACCAATGGAAGATAACATACTGTTTATTTTAAGCATGCAACTGCAACCTCTTTAGGGGTTTGTATCCTTAATTATGAGTATCAAACAATACTGATTACTGTCACTAGAAGCAGTTTTGGAATTTTAGCCTTAGGTCTTAGTAAATGGACGGCAGCGATTATAAAAGGCACTATGTGTTTTTGTGTATGTACTGTAGTGTTGCCTGTGGAGAGGTTCACAGTTTGAGTCTGTGTGTGTGTGTGTGTGTGAACTATTCTATTTGTAGCTGCTGTGTGCTAATGTCAGTTGCCTAGGAGATCCTTGGCGGAGTCCTAGTAGGGTAGAGGAGCTGACCTCGCCCATGGAGCAGAGATACTGAGAGAGCCGGGCATATCCATCTAGTGTGCCTGTCTGTCCTTCCGCAACATCCTTCCCCCTCCTGGGAGTTCCCATTCTGTGACACACACCCAGACACCTGCTCTCCTTAGAGACATGAGAGTGCAGCGCCCCCTTAGCTTGCTTTTATAGGCTAATGCCTGCTTAGCTCCATGTTAAGTTGTTTATCTCCTTACGGTATGTCCTGGTATCGTGATAACTCCTCACTCCTCTCCATATATACAGTATAAGTGGGCTTTGTCCTGAATACACACCACTCTGTGCTGCACACCAACCTACACACCGCGCTCACCCCAGATGTGTTATAACGCTTCATAGCAGACTCAGTCATGTAAGGGCTTGAGATGAGAAATGGTAAGTCATTAATATCAGTAGAGGTGTTTGCTGGCTGTGTATGTGGTTGGGATTTAGTTTATTAATATATCCAGTCAAGCTAATAAGGGCCATAGTAGAGCAATTGTATGTAACTAATTATAGATGCTTGTAGTAAATACTTGCTAAACATTGTGAAAATTAAAAATTGTGGTCAAAGGATTTGGGGTTTTAAATGAACTTTGCTGGTGCTGATATAATGCAAACATTTATAAGATATACACCAATATGCTGAAATAAATGAACATTTTTAAGCTATATGTTTACAGAAATTCAGTAAATTTTTTTCAAACAAAATTATCCAGTGCTTTGTATGTTGACAAGACAGTCATTAGTAGTTTTTAAAAGTGACATCTATAACAGTTGGCCAATGCATGATCTCAGTTGTGTAATGCTATATGAAAGTTACATTTGGGTATTGATATTGGATTTTGATGTTTTAGGATAATATACAGTGGGGAAAAAAAGTATTTAGTCAGCCACCAATTGTGCAAGTTCTCCCACTTAAAAAGATGAGAGAGGCCTGTAATTTTCATCATAGGTATACCTCAACTATGAGAGACAAAATGAGAAAATAAATTCCAGAAAATCACATTGTAGGATTTTTAAAGAATTATGGTGGAAAATAAGTATTTGGTCAATAACAATTTCATCTCAATACTTTGTTATATACGCTTTGTTGGCAATGACAGAGGTCAAATGTTTTCTGTAAGTCTTCACAAGGTTTTTCACACACTGTTGCTGGTATTTTGGCCCATTCCTCCATGCAGATCTCCTCTAGAGCAGTAATGTTTTGGGGCTGTCGCTGGGCAACACGGATTTTCAACTCCCTCCAAAGATTTTCTATGGGGTTGAGATCTGGAGACTGGCTAGGCCACTCCAGGACCTTGAAATTCTTCTTACGAAGCCACTCCTTCGTTTCCCGGGTGGTGTGTTTGGGATCATTGTCATGCTGGAAGACCCAGCCACGTTTCATCTTCAGTGCCCTTGCTGATGGAAGGAGGTTTTCACTCAAAATCTCATGATACATGGCCCCATTCATTCTTTCGTTTACACGGATCAGTCGTTCTGGTCCCTTTGCAGAAAAACAGCCCCAAAGCATGATGTTTCCACCCCCATGCTTCACAGTAGGTATGGTGTTCTTTGGATGCAACTCAGCATTCTTTCTTTTCCAAACATGACAAGTTGAGTTTTTACCAAAAAGTTCTATTTTGGTTTCATCTGACCATATGACATTCTCCCAATCCTCTTCTGGATCATCCAAATGCTCTCTAGCAAACTTCAGATGGGCCTGGACATGTACTGGCTTAAGCAGGGGGACACGTCTGGCACTGCAGGATTTGAGTTCCTGGCGGTGCAGTGTGTTACTGATGGTAGCCTTTGTTACTTTGGTCCCAGCTCTCTGCAGGTCATTCACTAGGTCCCCCCGTGTGGTTCTGGGATTTTTGCTCACAGTTCTTGTGATCATTTTGACCCCACGGGGTGAGATCTTGCGTGGAGCCCCAGATCGAGGGAGATTATCAGTGGTCTTGTATGTCTTCCATTTTCTAATAATTGCTCCCACGGTTGATTTCTTCACACCAAGCTGCTTACCTATTGCAGATTTAGTCTTCCCAGCCTGGTGCAGGTCTACAATTTTGTTTCTGGTGTCCTTTGACAGCTCTTTGGTCTTGGCCATGGTGGAGTTTGGAGTGTGACTGTTTGAGGTTGTGGACAGATGTCTTTTATACTGATAACGAGTTCAAACAGATGCCATTAATACAGGTAACGAGTGGAGGACAGAGGAGCCTCTTAAAGAAGAAGTTACAGGTCTGTGAGAGCCAGAAATCTTGCTTGTTTGTAGGTGACCAAATACTTATTTTACTGAGGAATTTACCAATTAATTCTTTAAAAATCCTACAATGTGATTTTCTGGATTTTTTTTCTCATTTTGTCTCTCACAGTTGAGGTATACCTATGATGAAAATTACAGGCCTCTCTCATCTTTTTAAGTGGGAGAACTTGCACAATTGGTGGCTGACTAAATACTTTTTTGCCCCACTGTATATTTTTAGGATATTCTGGTTCTCTTTGGCAAACGGCACTATTAGAAACCTAAATCTACAAAAGATGTTGTAACTTGTACATTGTACCTCCTGTTTTTATTAACAATATAGTGCAACAATTCTCAGATTTTTTTCTGCGCATTAATTTTTTTGGGGCATTTTTCCTCATAAGGATTTTTTAAAAAGTCAAACCAAACCAACAAGCTATGAGGTGAATCCCACCATTACAAACCTTGATGAAAAGCAAAAAGAAAAAAAAGAAATTGAAAATCAGACAAAAAGACGAAGCTGTATACTTATATTGTAGAAAAAACTACAATCCCATGAAGCATTGAAAATGACATAATCAAAATAAAACAATGTATAAATATAAAACTATAAAACTATTGATAAAATATATAAAACTAGTGCAAAATATGTCATATGTAATAGATATGTAAGTAGTTTGAGAAGAGTCAGACTCTATTACGTCATTTGTAGTGCTTCATGGGAGACAGCAGGGTCTTTTGGCATGATCTGGTAGGTCTGATGCTCTTATTGATGGAGATTTCTTTGCAAAATTGTAGATTTTACCAGAATTTCAAAGAATTTCACTGATAAACATGATTGTTTAAAAATAAGTTACAATTATGTGGGGCTTCAACAGAACCTTGTAGCTCACAGTAGGTCTGTTTTTTTAATGGTTTATAAGTTGTTTAAAAAAGTTCCCTTTGGAGAAGATTAATGATTAGATTAATTTATAGACTAATACTGTTGCAAATATTTTTATGGCAGTGGTACTCTAACAAGGGGTCGTAGCAAACTTCCAATGGTGCATCATGATGACTTGAAAGATTTAAGGGGGTTCCCACTGTCTTGAAAATAATGAAATATAAAAGGAAGACTAATTTTAAAAGTGTTATTTCTAGAGCTGGAAAAGTAATGTCAATTAATAAAATATGAAACCGCCATTGGGCATATTTCTACATTTTATGATTACATATTTTCGTAGTTATGCCAAGCTCTAATCACTATACTGTAAATTATGATCAACTGGAAAAGTCATGGGAACTTTGAATATTGTTGTGGACATTGAGGGGCCATGGAGTCAAAAAGGTTGAGAACCACTGGTTTAGGGATTTTAATAAACCCCTATACCTTAGTATTCAACTTTTGCACATGTTGTAACTCATCCTGTACATCCTTTGTTCTACACACATGGATGATACCTCCAATCGTGCTGCTTATTTAGAAGAGTTGTGCTATTATTTAAGTGATTAGATTTTAACCTGGTGGACAGTAAAACTGGTGACAAAATCTACAGAAATTGTAATCATTTTAATAAAGAGACCAGGACGATATCTAGTCCAGAATATCATAGCGACTTCATTGTGGGCCACCCAGAACACATTAGCAACCGCTTACCAATGCTCTAGCAATAACCCACTACACCTGTATGCACTCTTTGACATTCCATTCATGTGATTTGGGTTTATCTGCTGTATAAGAATTTTCTTTCTTTCTTTCTTTCTTTCTTTTTTTACCCTCTTGGGGGGCTTTTTCATTGATGTCTTCATCCTTCCATTTTTGAGGACAGTGAGTTTTGCATATGCAAGCACCACTCACGTTTTCTTCAGAGCATGTACAAATCTAGCAACTTTTGCAAGTGCGTTTGGTGCAACTAGGGGTGCAGAAATCGCTTACAGCTGCTTTAAGCTATTCTTCTTGACTGTAGATATAGATCCTTCAATACAGTAGTTGAAAATGTCATGAATAAGCACAAGAAAAATATTTTGCTTGTTTTCCAAGAGAACATTTAAGAAAGCACTCTGGCTGACACAGCACAGGCTTTATTACTTCAGTGTACATTATGTTCCCAAGGCGTAAGGAAACAAATGCAGGTATGACATTTCTCTCTTTTAAGAGCGCTGCTGTAGTTATGGACCATAGATCTGTTAACCATTCACTCTCATGTACTGTTCAGATTGACTTTACTGTCTTTATGTCCCAGAGACGTATGTCATTTCAAAATAAACCTCTTTTCTGTTCTCAAAACACATTTGACAGATATTGCTGAAGCTTTAACCCTCTGTTGAATCCCAAAGGCATTCACTATTCAGTCATCCAATACGGTAACGGTGCTTCTGTTTGGGAATGAGAGAGTAAGAGAGTGAAGAAGTAAGCTCTTATTTCTGTCATAGTGGCATAAAGGCCTTTGGTCTGAAAGCAGAAAT
Organism: Sinocyclocheilus grahami; assembly: GCF_001515645.1. NCBI lineage: Eukaryota > Metazoa > Chordata > Actinopteri > Cypriniformes > Cyprinidae > Sinocyclocheilus > Sinocyclocheilus grahami. The sequence continues at coordinate 1,287,782 of NW_015505400.1, read as the reverse complement.
CATAAGAGAAGCTTTTGAAATGCTGACGGGCTCAGTGAGGTGTGACGTGAGGGCATGTTACTGTACCTGTGCTGGAGTCTCTAGAGTGAACATGAACACACACTGACCATGTGTGCGTCTGAGTGTTTCATTTTTAATTTCACTTTAATGTTGTATGTTTATTATTTTATTTCATTTTATGTGTTTTAGCATAATAATTCACAGAGCACTTAGTAAGAAGATTAAATGGAGACGTTTGCATTAGTCCCATGCTTTTCAGAGTAATCTCACATCTATTCTAGATTTTCAAAAAATCTCAACAGAATCTCCATTTGTGCTCAAATTGGCAAAAATCCTTAGGTTTCTGTGTTTCAGTTAAAAAATGATGCGTCATTATATTTCACAATGTCTTGCATCAAATATTGCACAAAAAAATGCAACTTCAATTATTAAAACTGTTTTATTATTACTTTAAACATTTAGATTTTTCTAATTTAATCTTTTCAGATTTTAAAATGTTATGTTGCGTTAAAAAATATATTATATTGCATTATATTATATTCTTGTTTAAACAATATATTTTTTTAAACATGATGTAATGTTAAAAGTTGCTCTTTTATTTTATTTCATTTTTATTCCATTATCAACTTCAGATGTTTCTCTTAAAATTCCTTATGAGAATTAAAAATAGACACAACTGAGACAATTTTGGGAGAATTTAATGAGAGATATTTGAGCTCATGTTCAAAACAAAATCTTAGTAGATTGCAGAATTAGTTTTTTCCATTTAACCAAAAACTGAAATCGAAAATAAAGTTTATTTTAAAATCAAATAAATAATCAAATTCATTTAATAATCAACACGCAAATAAAAACAGCATTGTATACAAACATTTAAATTGCATGTAAGGCATACATCTTTGTCATTATATAAACGATATGAGTATTATGTTTCTACTCCAATTTGTTGTTGAAATAAACATTTGAACAATGGCTGCAATAAAATCGTTCATGACAAATCTATTCAAACATACATTACATAATAAAATTATCACTAACAGGTTAAGTAAAAATTTGTAATACAGTGCATATATTTGACAAAATGTTCCTCTCTAGAGTTGACTAACAAGCTATTGACATTGAAATTCATTTGTTTTTCTGTTTCTGCTGAATATTTTCAGCTGCAGAAATTTTGGTCCATCACTAGTTAAATATGATTTTGGCACTTGGACATTGGTTTGTCTGTAATGGATGCATGGGAAAGCTGGAGTCTGAAAGAAGGGGTCACGTGTGAGTTAAAGGCTGTCTGGGTGTTGACATGGACAGAGATGCGAGGTAATGATGGGGTGTTTGATACATTACGTGAATGGACAGCACTTTTTGATACGTTGCGTGAATGGACAGCACTAGAGAGTGAGGGTGACGGTTAACTGCTAACACACACACGCACACACACACACACACATACACACACACACACACACACACACACACACACACACACACACAGGCACACATATTGATGGATTAATGTATACAAATGTAAAAAAAAAAATAAAACTTTCTCTCAAGGAAGAAAAAGGACAGGTGCTCAAGCCCCCTTTGATATCTATGTGTGCAACGTGCCTGCAAACAAATCATATAAAAGTGATGCATTGCTGTTAAAATCAGATAAAGACCAGTCAAGAACAATCATTAACATTTACATTACAGATCAGATTCTTTAGTTTTCACTTTGATATCAGTGTAAGTACACACACACACACACACACACACACACACACACACACACACTCACACACACACACCGCCTGTCCATGTGACAGTCATACTTAAGTTTCTATAGCCACATTACTGAGGGAGCCTCAGTAATGTGGCTATAGAAACTCAAGTGATACTGAGTATTTATTACCATAGCATATAACAGTAATACTATCTGATACCATCATTACTTATTTCCCTTCACGTAGCCTAATCACATATGTGATGAGTTGGTGCATTAGCTGGTTCGGAGGCCCAGAGTATCTACTTCAGCAGATTAGCTGACTATTTCATTCATTTTGCTTTTTAGCTAATCTAGCTGTATTGGGTGTTAGCTCAGCACCAACGACGGATCACATCTAATTCCATTTTAGCCAGCAATATAAATCTTTGCTTGATAGATATACTTTGTTACATTGTCTTTGTTAGTGATGGGATATATATTTCAACTAGTTTTCTGGAAAGCTGCCCCACTAGAGCCTGAAAGCAACGCGGCTTGGCCTGTCTGCTTATGTGCTGCAGTTTAATGTCTTTAGATACACATAAACATACATTAAATGCTGTGCTGATGTATTGTGTATGGAGAGTGACTGTTATATATTATAAGTATCTTATTTTGTATTCCTGAGTTCCTGGACAACAGACTAAAAGCTACTCAGAACAATGGAAAATGTCAAATAAAAATAGATACATTGGGTTTAGAAAATAATCACCCCCCCTTTAAAATAATCAGATTTTGTTGCTTTGCAGCCAGAAATAAGACGGACACAGTTTGGTTTTATCCAGCTGTATTTACTCAGTGCAACTTATAACATCCAAGCGAAAGGTTATATCTTTCACTTGGATGTTATAAGTTGCACTGTGTAAATACAGCTGGATAAAACAAAAACTGTGTCCATCTTCATTTCAGACTGCAAAGCAACAAAATGTGATTATTTTAAGGGGGGGGGGGGGGATTATTTTCTATATACCCACTGTATTTTCAGTATGAGTTCCAGTAAAAATACTTCAATATTCTTTGTAACAAGATGCATGTACTGGAGAAGCAAAACTGTAAGAGCTATTATTGGCAAATATTTGTTCTTGTTTTATGCCTAAATCTCATTTTGTTAGATTTATAATAATAGTAACACAGTAAAAAATAACACTCCTTAAGTCTGTTGTCGATTGTTGAAACAACTGTGCTGTGCTGTTTTAATTGCTGAGGTTCTCTTGTGCTGTGATATGTCAAATTCCCCTTCCCTTGATCCTTTGCTCAACTTCCAATATTGATAACCGCTGTAGTAGCCTTCCAGCATAATTCAGTGCTTCTGACTCTTTTCCTTCTTGACAGTCAGGCACACTGATGGAGGCATGTTACCATGACAATACCTAGAAAGTCCATTCGTGTTCTCCCAGTCTTTGTTTGTTTGTCATCGGCACCTCTGTTTGTGCTGATAAAGTAATGTCAGAGATGACAAGCCCCGTCTGAAATATGAAACATTCAGAAACTTTGCAGACATGTGAAATGACAGGGGTGATCTCCTTGAACACAGCTGAAAAAGGCTGGGAGTGGCCGGCTGTCAGCTGTCTGCCCAATAGAGCACAATGTTAGGGCTCCACAAGTAAAAATATCAATTTTTAGTACTGATGTATCTGGGTAGTTGACATTCTGATGTCTCATAAATGTACATTTAAAAAGTTTTTTTTTTTCCAGAAAGTATATTTGAAATTTCATGGTAGAGAATAATGTACTTTTTTAATTTTTTGTAATTGTATTCTTTTTTTTATCATTTAGCAAGTTTCTGTATATATCTCAGTTTCCAAATTTTGAGAGAAATATGCAAATATAGCCTGTCCTAGTATGTTCCCTGTGTTGATAGTGAATAAGAATCTCATTAAAGTAATAATTATTTTACTGGAGCCAAATATAAAAGCATACGTACACGGCATTATATAATTGGGTTCTGACTGTGGCTAAATATGTTTTTTTTTGTCATTTAAAATCTCTCAAAGTTTGCATGAATAAAACTGTCTTAAAAGCTTGACTGTAAGATTTATTAGATTTATTAGTAATTTTTTTTGGCACACCTACTGAATTTTACTTGTGGCCTAAAGCAAAAAGGAAAGTGCTAAGAACTATCTATTAATAATAATAATAATACTCATTTTATTTTACATTATTACTGCACAATTAAAATACTAATATTTGTCTAAATATTTTCATTTTCATATGCGTATTGCAGTCTGTGCAGTTTGATAGTCGCACTAAGCACTACTTTTTTCAGAGTCTCAAATACTTTTTTTGTGTGCTTTAAATCAATGTTTTAAATTGTTGTGATTCTTTTCAAAGCCAGTTGGTTTGATTCAAAGCTTACAACTTTTGTTAAAGAATTATCTGAAATCCCCTGAGAAAAAAATGCACCAAGGCCATTAAAGATGTGTGCAATATGATGCTACTTGCTCTGTTTATTATCGGATTAAAAAATAATAATTAATCACATACAGACTTGTTGTTAAAGGCATCAATGTAGCATTCCCTGGCAGACAAATGTATAATTACAAAAGTTGTGCATTTAATTAGCCACTAGCTTTGAAGAAATAAGTACCTGAAAACTCAGCTCTTCTGAGTAATTCCTCGACTGTCTAGACCATGTCTAAATGATGCATTTGATGTGAACTTTTGGTGTTATGGCCTATGCCGTGTGCATTTGTGACTAACAGTCTGTGCAACATAACGCCACAAAAGTATGAATTTGTAGGAGGATCCCAGGGGCTGAGGACATAATTTGAGTTAGGGGCAAAATCATACTTGTGATGACTAATCGTCAGAGCTGACTAATTTATTTTTTTCAAAAAGCAGATTCGTGGAACCATGGTTTAGCAGTTACCACATATGCTTAAGACACATTGAACACATTGGCGCTGTGCAGTGATATATATGTTTCTTCATCGGAACAGATTCTGAGAAATTTAGCATTACATCACTTGCTCACCAATAGATCCTCTGAAGTGAATGGGTGCCATCAGAATGAGAGTCCAAACAGATGGTAAAAACATCACAATAACTCACAAGTAATACACACAGTAATCCAGACAGTCATTGTGGTAAACCGAATTAAAAAAAATAAAATAATAAAAATACAGGTGGCTTTGCATTACTTATAAACAGAGGTAATCACTCAAAAAAGTAGGAAAACAAAAAAATGGTCAAGCAACCAACTTTTGGATCACTTGAGATGGAATGACCCATAATGAATGTGCATTCATAAGTGCACATATAAAATCTGACAGATTAGCCAAATAAACACAGTACTGTTATTTAGTTGGGTTTGTGGTTTTTGAAGATAGACACAGTACTAACATGTTTTGACTGCTGTTACAGTGCTTTCAATGATGACGCGATCCACTAAAGACCAGGCAAACTTGGCTGATGATCAAATTTGCTCTTATTCTTAAGTGGCATCTTAAGCTAAAGCATGCAACTGAACAGCTCTTTAATTTCATGCTACAAGACAGTTCAAAACTAAGCTACCATTTAAACAATGGTCCTTCGGATGAGATGTTAAACCGAGGTCCTGACTCTCAGTGGACATTAAAAATCCCATGGCACTTCTCGTAAAGAGTAGGGGT
>NW_015505400.1:1262653-1281230 GCF_001515645.1 Sinocyclocheilus grahami | reverse complement strand
AGACTGAAATGAGTGAAATGAGTTCAGGACCAGTTCTTGGTGAGAGGCCATAAACGCCCTCTGTAACCTTAGTTGAGTCACATAAATTCAAAGAAAAAGCAAAGTAGGTTTAGGATACGTGAGATATGCTGTTAGTGCTTTAATTTGTTTCTAAATGACATTTTAATATAGTTTTGATCGAGTAGATCACCCAGAAAAGTGTTATTGTTGCCATTTACTCACCCTCATGTCATCACAAAACTGCATGACCCACAGAACTTGTAAAATATTCTTTATTGTATTTTCTGAAGCCATATAATAGGTTTTTGGGAAGAATTGACTGGTGTTAAATCATCCTATTAAAAGATAAGAGCTACAGCAAACTAATTTTGGTCATTTTCCCACAAAATGTGGTCATAACATGAGGAGTTTTTGAGGTGGGTGACAAAAAAAATATCTATAAATATCGGGGCAAACAAAATGCTTAAATATTTCAGGTATATGCTGTAAAATATATATATATGGCTATATACGGACATTTCATGTAATTTTATAATAAACTTGTAAAATTTATATTTGATTCATATTTGACACTTGATTCATTTACAGTACTATTTTAAATTATAGGGCCTATTAGGCCTATGGGGGGAAGTCGTGGCCTAATGGTTAGAGAGTCGGACTCATAACCCAAAGGTTGTGGGTTCGAGTCTCGTACCGGCAGGGATTGTAGGTGGGGGGAGTGAATGTACAGCGCTCTCTCCACCTTCAATACCACGACTGAGGTGCCCTTGAGCAAGGCACCAAACCCCCAACTGCTCCCCGGGTGCCGCAGCATAAATGGCTGCCCACTGCTCCGGGTGTGTGTTCACGGTGTGTGCGTGTTCACTGCTGTGTGTGTGCACATTGGATGGGTAAATGCAGAGCACTAATTCCGAGTATGGGTCACCATACTTGGCCACATGACACTTTCACTATTACACATTTTTATATTATTAATATTAGAATTATTACAGCAGGTCGTTGAGTTTTTTTCTGTACAGTGGTCTGCTCGCAACAATGCCGGAATACAGACGAATACAGATCAATTCTGTTAGGGCCTATATTTTTTTTCTTCTTTTTTTTCTTATGTAACGTGAAATGTAACGTAAGAACTGGGAACGTATAAGAAGAACTGGCTCTCGATTCCTAATTGCAAATTGCTTTAAAACAGCGATAGATGCCTGTTTACGCATTTTTGACTAAGATATGCAATTTGCAGAATTGAATTCGCTGGTCTGATTTTACACACAGTATAATGAAACCTGGCTAAAGTGCTATTTTTTTTACAATACGCATTCTGCTGACGAGGTAACGCGGTGTAAAGTGCTTCCTCGTTTGGAAACTGATTGATGCTCCTCACTGATGTGTCTGACTGTCGTCAAGCCAGATAACTTGCCTTATGTTGACTTAATCCGTTCAGATTTGAAACACCAGATATCTAATGGCTCCATGGGTTCATTAATCAAGCCGTTATTTCCATTGTTCACTGCTGTCTGTAAAAAGAACAGACTTCTCTGTGATCTTCTCTTCAACTGACCCTGCCCTCTTCTGTCCATGTGTACTGTAGGACTGGACACTGAATGTGGTTATTCAAGTATCTTTTTCATTGTCTTTCTATGGATATATGTTTGCTTCGATCTATTTTTAGTAATTTATTATCAAGCACCAATTGTGAAAAGAAAATGGCTCCTATTGGCCTTTCCCGGGTAATTGCTTCCATCTACTGGCTAAACAGCGGTAGTGCTATGAGTAGAACGTGTCACAGTTATATCGTTCAAAACGATGTTAAACGAAGTGAAATGTCTTTAGCTGAAAGTCACACATTCAGAACACTGCTGTAGGTGTATGACATTAATTTGGAAATTAAATTAACCACAAAAATAATACATTTCCTACCTGAAAGACAAAAAATGTAAGGATGACAAACTAAGAAAATATCATAGATGAAGCCATTTTTGTAAGGAAAATACAACATATGCACATATTCTATGGGATATACATGCAAAATGTTGTACATATACATATTGTACATATTCATAAAGACCTCTTATGGTGTATTTAGGTCTACACAGCCTGTTTCACATAGGCCTACTAACAACTGAAACACGGTAATTTATTGCTGATGATGAGTCACAAAAGCCTGTTACATCAACTCTGTTTTGTGTTACCGTTGTTACATGAGCAGTTTCAGTTACAAGTTTGGAGCACATGCTGCCAAAACACCCTTTGAAAATGAAATGTTGTGTGCAGTTCTTTTGTTGTTATTGTTCGTAACGTAATGATGTATTTCTCCTGTCGTCCAGTAAAGGGAGCCAGAGGCACAGATGAGTTATTGTATGTCTTTGTCTGGGCTCTAGATGGTTCTCACTTCAAAACACTGAAGATTCTAGAGCATATCTAGTGGGCAGTGCTTATACTGCTTTATGGGTTATTTAAGTAATGAGAAGTTATAAATAGCTGTGACAATGGACAGAAAATACAGTCTCATTCAATCCGTTTGATTACATCTCTCACAGATAGGTGGAGCTTATCATGTTATAATGATGTCATTGCATTCAGAGAGCTCTGGGCACTGTAACCACAGCATGCTTTGTCATACTGATACAATAGGTTTATGGGGTGACTTTGTATTCCTCTTTTGGTCCTGGGATGGGTTGATTTAATTGCAAAGAAGCTGGTATCTGATAAAAAGCACCGGGCCAGTATCAATCAGAAATATCATAACAAATATCATTGTTTGAGGGTTTGTAATGATGCAGATGCACTGACATGAATGTTGTCTTGTTTATCTCATTAAGCGACACTGACCGTTACTCTAGTCTTTCCACAGACCTGCGCGGTGTTATGCAGAAATACCCGGGACATTTTCTATTCAGAGTCTTTCTCAGTCTGACCTACTTTAAATACAGCTTCAGTAAAATTTGCACAGATATCAGCTGGACTGACGCCTCTGCAGTCTTTAGGTGTTCATCTGTATATGTCTTACTGTAACGATATTTACTTCACCCCTTCACATTGATATGTGTATAATAAATGTTATTCTGCAGTGAATATTTGATTTACGTTTTTGGTTGTTGCTTAAAATTTAATGAAGGCTTCTCACGGTTCACTGGATAGAGATTTTTTGGTCGTATACCGTATTGACCCGAATATAAGACGATGTTTTTTTCTTGGAAATACATCTGAAAAAACGCGGCCGTCTTATATTCAGGGTCTAGACTTTGACATGTCAATAATACACCCACAACAATAGGTGGCGCCAAATACGCATAAAACGAGTGCGCCATGAAGTACGTAATGTAATGCGTGTTGTAAAGATCGCGAGTAAAAACAAAGGAAAAATAAAACAGCTGCATGAGTCGTGACTGTCACGTTAGTCTGATGGGACCAAACTCCCTTTGTGATTTTAAAACGTAAGACAGTACCCGGATTTGAAGACTACAGTAAGATTTAACTTCTACTGTTAATACGATTTTGGTAGGCTACTATTAGATGGATAGCCTAAATGTCTTAATTCAGATGGGCTACCGTTTTTTTTTTAATGGTATATCAAAAAGTGTATATTTTTTAAATGTGATTGTTGGTACATTTTTACCAGTTTTTACCATACTTTCAAAACAAAAATTAAAATAGGAAAAATATGCAATATGAAAATAATTGAAGACAAAATGTGTTTTACTGAGAAAAAACAAGATTCAGTTTTTAAAAAGCCTTTTTCCAAAAGGTACATCTGGAAAAAGGGGGATCGTCTTATAATCAGGGTCGTCTTATATTCGGGCCAATACGGTAATATGTCTAGATGATATCTGATGTACTGTAAAATGCTGGTGGTTGTGTGGTCACAAAGTACATTGTGTAGACTGTTTGTCGTTGTCTGAGTTATGTGTGTTGACATCCGGATGATCAGTGTTCTTTCACAGTAGCAGGTGCTGGATGTAGTGCCTCATGAACTGTGCAGTCATACATGTTCCAGTGATCAGGTCTTCTTCTGCTTGCAGGTTAATATTTCATCATGAACTATTGAATTTCTTCAAGTAATCTCTGAACGGCCTTCTACTATATCTAATAAGTCCAGCACAGGCTCATTGGAAAAACATGCCTCTACCCACATTTTTGCAAAACTCCACAGTTTCCAGCTGAAATGGAACATTAGAGGCAGTAACCAGTAGAGGCTTTTCACACAAACTATAAAGATAGATTATTTAAAGACTCATTTTTGTGCAGTGCCTTGCACAATACTATGCTATGACCTCAAAACACTTTTACTATGTTGAGTTGTAAAGTAACACATTGTGACATTTGCATCACATTATCAGCTCCATGTATGACTTTTCTGATATAGTAAACTTGCTTGGTAGTTCACCTCGTACAGCATTGCATTTGCAATGTTACAAAAATTTGTAGTATGGTTGCTTCAGCAAAAGCATTTTTATGTTTGTTTGTTTTTATTATCGGTTAGATTTAGAGTTGAGTTTAGTGTAGGTGGTACATTAATTTTAAACATGATAGATCATTAAGCTTTTAGAACCATTCACCGGGCGTTTCATTTCTGAACTGCAATACGTACAACAGCCAGCATATGTTTTGAGAGTGTTTTTTCCCCCCCCTTTACTGGACCAATACTGTGCAATTATTTGAAGCTGAATTATTGGAGTTCTTTTTTTAATAACAAACTATTTAATATCAGCTATTTCAGATAAATCTGCATCTAGTTGGCATGTTAGACACAATAGATTTTCATGCATTTAGACTGTTTAGAACCATTCACCGGGCGTTTCATTTCCGAACTGCAATACGTACAACAGCCAGCATATGTTTTGAGAGTGTTTTTTCCCCCCCCCCTTTACTGGACCAATACTGTGCAATTATTTGAAGCTGAATTATTGGAGTTCTTTTTTTAATAACAAACTATTTAATATCAGCTATTTCAGATAAATCTGCATCTAGTTGGCATGTTAGACACAATAGATTTTCATGCATTTAGACTGTCTCGTCCTGTCTGCGTGGGAGGTTTTTGGCTAGAATTAGCTGAAAAGTGGACCAGGCTTTATGCTCATAGTCAGAAACCTGGATAATAATGTCAGAATTAAGCAGCCAAATCTTTCTCACAGATTTTTTTTCTCTGGCTTTTATATCCTATTAAAAACCTAACAGGGAATCTTTCTTTAGAAATGTGTTAATGTGCTGAATAGATGTAATTAGGGATTTAATTATTTAAAACACATTTGCATGCAAGCTACATGTAATCACTCTGTTATATCTCTTCACAAGCGGCCTGCTCTAAATCCCTCTTTTTAAGAAACAGATGGAGGAAAATGTGACAGAGATGACATTTGCCCAGCAACACACTGGAATTCTACTCTTAAATGCTGGACCGACTGAGATACACAGTTAATGTGCTTTCACTTGGCGATGGCTGCTGTGTTTCCGCTCTTTTCCGCTATTCTCTGGCTGCATAGCTCCTCCTCATTCATCCAATCAGAAAAATGCATCCTACCTCCTGTCACTTCATTAATATTCAGCGACTGCAGTCCCCCATCATGGGCTCAGGTGGTGCACAGAACAGAGTGGGAACATGTGAACAGTGGGAATACATAACACACACACCGCTCGCATCCATAAAACGACACTATCAACAGCACTAAGGCTTCAATCTTGATTCAAATGCTTTTATTTGTCTTAGAATGAGGTGTAAAGCAATGAGTCTCATTGCAGAATGAGTTTCCATTTAATTTCTGTTGTGAGGGTAAATCGGTTCTTCCGAGCCTCCACTAAGCTTGCACTGCAAAGAATAGTTTTTGTCTGTAGTTTTTCCAGTAAATATATCTAAACATCCATTAAACGAGATTTATTTGAGAAGCAAATTAATTAAGACTTTTTACAGATAATATATCATATCTTTTGTTTTTCATATATATTATATATATAATATCATATATTTTTGTTTTCCATTGCCATTTTTTTTCTTGTTGTAAGCCTAAATTAAAAAAATGAATTTATGTTTTACAAACGTGTTACAATGCAATAAAGCGACAACTACTAAAATGCCATCTGTTGAATGAGGGCACTGCAAAAAATTGTATGTGTAATGAGTATTTTTTTATGTGTTCTCTAGTAAATATTTCTAGTAAATAAAATAGTTTTGCCAATTTTAAGTTAAGTACTTTAAGTATAAACAAGTTAAAAAAGAAAAAAAATTACTAGTGTAAAATGAAAATAAAAGTATTTATTGTAATTGTCTGGAAAAGAGCAGCATGAACATTCTTCAAAACATCTTCTTTTGTGTTCTTCAAAACAAAAAATAAAAAAGAAAGTCACACAGGTTTGCAATGACATGAGGGTGAATAAATAGTGTTCAAATTTTCATTTTTGGGTGAACTATCCTTTGAAAATAATAAAAACGAATTTTATTCAAAATATATTCTCTAAAAACAAGTCTTAATATCAAACACAGTTTTGCGTCTCAAGTAAATTTATCTTGTTTTCAGGCTATTTGAACTGGGAAACAAAACCAATACTGATGATCATTTCCACATAAAAATGTATTGTGCTCCACGGGAAAGCTCAAGACAGCAATGACGGTTCAATATAGACGTCCCCCTCTTTCCACACACACACGCGCGTGTGTGTACGCACGCATGTGAGGGCGTGTTAATCCGCACACAGAACCCATCAGCATCACCCCCCCCCATTCCTCTCCTCACTTAGACACTTTCAGCTGGTGGTGAAGGATACGCGCGTAAGATTCTCCATCCCAGCTGCCCTCCACCCATTCTCTTTCTCTCATCCCATCCCTCTCTCCACTGCTCTCCATCCCAGCTAACTACACGGTGGGGATGGGTTCAGGTAGGGCCAGAAGGACCTGGGAAAAAAGCACCAAGAGGAAAGCACCATCTCCTTGAAATCTTCATCTCCTCTCACACAAATGCAGTTTCCCAGCCTCAGCTCTTCGGTGGCTGCTCACAGGAACACATAGACCCTACAGAGGGTGCCTGGGAGAGATTTTTGGTCTTTGTGCTTTAGAGGGATTCTTCACTTCACTCTATGAAAGGATATCTCACTTGAGCTTTGCATCATGGCACACGCAGCATCCCAGCTGAAGAAAAAAGCAGATTTGGAACTTATAGCTGCTGAGGAAGAAAGAGAGAAAGAGAGGAAGAAAAAGCCCAGGAAAAGGTCCCGGGATCCAAAGAAAAAGGTACCAATTTGTCATGGCTCTGAGGGTGGCGTGTTTTGACGCTGGCATGCAGGTTGGGTGGGATGTCTGGAAGCATCTTAAAGATCTGGGATGTCACTTTAAGGGTCATTACAGTTCAATAATTGTTTTTGGAAATAAAAATAAGGCTTTCAAGTGACTGGCTGGTAGACTGTAGTAATGCTGCTGTGTCCTGTGTGGATAGGAAACGCTTATTTATAGGGCTAACATGTGCCTCACAAAGAAGGCTCACACTAAGAATGCAGAATACCCACTTCAACGTGCTTACAGCATTTTTTAGGGCAGATTTTTACTTTTTTCTCACTCTTATTTATATATCAAAAAATGCCTTAGTTGTTTATTGAACTTTAACAGGTTTGAAACGCCAACCCATGTTTTTTAATGCCATAAGATAAGAGGTTTTTGTAGATTGAAGTGGCGGTTGTCTTTTTTTTAGATGCGTGTGGGTGAGTGTGTTTTTGTCTGATCCGTGGTGGGATTCGTTCTCCATGCTGATGCGTGACTGGTGTCACTATGCATCCAGAGCCCCAGGGGCTCACGAACCTTCTCCCACGGGCTTTATGAAAGATTACCCCCCACCCCCGTCCCAGCCAGCTTCAATCCCATTACAAACCCACATCAACCCATCCCATTAGTCACAGTTCATCGTTCAGCATCTCGACCTATCTACATATGCATCTGCTTCTGTCTTAGCTGCTCTTTATAGCAAAGAATGGATGAAAATGTTCAGAAATACTTGGATATTTGGCATCTCGTTCTTTTGTTTATGAGTTGTGGAAACCACTGTGTACATTCTGTTGCATTCTTGTTTGATTGTTGGTTATGTTTTACAAGAAAATACTATCACATTTAATTTGATTTGTTACTTGACATTTCATTGTAATTATTTGTGAAATTTACTAGCAGTTTCTGAGTGAAAATTGTTTTAAAAGAAATCCTACGCCAGATTTATTTCAGTATGTAGAGTTGTTCATGCTCATTTCAAAAGACACTGGACGTTAATATTAATACATTCAAATAATAGTGGTTCAAATAACAGCAATATACTACTAAAGATGACAAATGGTTTTAATATTGAATATTTATCAGTGTATCACCTTTAAAATCTAGCTAATTTAGTATGAAGCCTGCCAGACAACATCGCACACATATAGTGTTAACGATCCAGGTTCGTTGTGTCGTGATCGAAAGTCTCCCTTCACCCTTTTCAAGGACTGAGAGCTTATGACCTCTGTCATTCATGTGTACGTGTGGCTGAAAATCTACACACTAGAACTTTATGCAAAACATTGACTCAGAAGAGCTGAATCACATTCTGACAGTTCACAAGGTCACATCTCATTACAAACTGTTGCGGATGTTGATAACTTGAATAACGTACATGGAAAAATATTATTATTGACTCAGGTCATAGTAAAATGTACTTGTAGGTTTATTCTAGTACATTAGATGAGATTTGCAAGTAGGAGAGAGGAGTCCAAAAGTTTTTTTTGTTTGTTTTTTTTTAAATTAGGATTTTGCAAAATGTTAAATAATGATGTAAAGCAAATAATTGTTTTTACATTTTATTTTATTAAATGAAATGAAAAAGCCCAACTGCTTCAGTAGGGCAACATGAAATCTGTCTTTGCAGAAAATTTCAGGTTACACTTTATTTTACAGTGTGTACAGTGCTGTGAAAAGGTTTTTGCCCCCTTCCTGTTTTTAAAATTTTTTGCATATTTGTCACACTTTAAAGATTCAGATCATCAAACAAATTTTAGTATTACACAAAGATAATGCAAGTAAATACAAAATGCAGTTTTTAAATGATTATTTATTTTATTAAGGGAAAAAAGCTGTCCAAACCCTGCCTGGCCCTACGTGAAAAAGTAATTGCCCCCTAAATCTAATAACTGGTTGTGCCACGCTTTGCAGCAACAACTGCAATCAAGTGTTTGCGATAACTGGCAGCAATTAATTTTTCATGTTGGGCCACGTAGGTTTGGACAGCTTTTTTCCCTTAATAAATGAAATCATCATTAAAAAACTGCATTTTGTATTTACTTGCATTATCTTTGTGTAATATTAAAATTAGTTTGATGATCTGAATCTTTTAAGAGTGACAAATATGCAAAAAATAAAAAAAAACAGGAAGGGGGCAAAAACCTTTTCACAGCAATGTATATGTATGCAGTGTACTTACAGTGTACTTACGCAAGAAAGTACTGGGTATTACAAGGTTACAACATGGGTTAAGGTTAGGTTTAGTTATAGGTTCAAGGTTAGTACCTAGTTATTACCCAGTTATTGTAATTGTTATTATAAATACATAGTACGTACACACGGAACAGGACTGTAAAATAAAGTGCTAACAAATTTCATTTCTTTTAAATATTTATTTCAGTATTTCATTTATTGAATAGTTCACTTAATACGTTTATTTGACATTAACTTAAATATTGAGTAAATAATTGCTCCATTTGTGACATAAACAATAACCTTCATACAAAAGGTCAGATTTTCTTACTTTTTATTAAAGCTCTTGTTATGCTGATAATATAAATTGTAATGACAGATTTTGTTTTAAATTAGTGAAGGATACATTAAACAAAATAATTTGAAACTATTTTCACATTTAGAGATTGCTAGTAAATTTCACAAATAATTACAAAGAAATGGAAAGTAATACATTAAATTAAATGTGAAATTTTGAAGCAGAAGGCTGAAACAGCATTTTCTTGTAAAATGTCTCAGACTTTTGGAGCCCAGTGTAAGAAACGTCAATCATCACATCTGCTGAAGTCACTTGACTGAGTGTTTTAATGGGGTCATATGATGTTGCTAAAAAGAACATTATTTTGTGTATTTGGTGTAATGAAATGTGTTTATGCAGTTTAAGGTTAAAAAAATACATTATTTTCCACATACTGTACATCATTGTTGCTCCTCTATGCCCCACCTTTCTGAAACGCGTCGATTTTTACAAAGCTCATCGTTCTGAAAAGCGAGGTGTGCTCTGATTGGCCAGCTATCCAGAGCGTTGTGATTGGCCGAATACCTCAAGCGTGTGACGGAAATGTTATACCTCTTACCATAATGTTATACCGTGTCCCGGCACGACGAGACAAAACCAATAAAACCCATTATAAACGAGGCATTTGTTGCATCCAGTGGGGACATAATTACGCATTATAATGACAATACTGTCTTTTTACGTATTGCGTTGCATCGCGCCGCGTAAACATAAAACCATGTCTGCATTTGTGATCAGAGAAATTACAAACAACAAGCGCTACTCTACACTGCGCAAAACGCGCGTTTGAATCATCAGTGACAAATCCTTTAAATATGAAAACGTACGTACAGGCTGCGAGTCAGCATTATTTGTCAGCATCATAGACTGTGGTCAGCATGAACACGGCATTGTAGGCTACTCTCCCAGAAAACAGTCCTCGTCCTCCGTAAAATGCGTTGCACACATCTGAATATTTGGGTTGAACTGTTCTGGAACAGTGTTGTAAATACAACTTAACCACTGATTTATAGTTGTGTCCTCTTTTGGAAGGCCAAACAAAGTAGTTTCGCTTTCACAACGAAACACACAGTGTCTCCACAATATGGCGGCGACAACAATACTACAGCGAGAATCAAAGTTACGCCTTCTTTCTTTGCGTATACATTTGGGTGGTGTTATGCAAATCTTCCCACACAGTGACGTAGACATGTGGAGGTGTGTTTAAACGAGGCGTTTTAGGAGGGTGTGGAAGAGTCTTAACTTTTATTAAAAATATCTCTTTGGGTTTGAGACTTTAGTCTGCAACTTTAGGGATCTTATCTATTCACAAACAGCTTGTAACACTCCAAAGAGAAAGGAAAACTTGAAATCGCATCATATGACCCCTTTAAACAACAGTGAAACGCTTCCAGTTGACCAGAAATAAATCTAATATGGTATTCATGCTTGTAGAATGTGCTTATGAACGTCTCAGCACTTTTATGTGCAGTTGTGCTCAGCTTTCATCACAGATTTGTGAGGTTTGGCTGACACTTTTCAGAGCTGTTTTTCAGACTCAAATTTGGAGTGAACCGCTCTGTGGTTCTATAATGGGTGCTGACGATAAGTGTTCGCTCAGGGTATCAATACCTGAGAGGAATCCCAGTATAGCTGTGGTCGAGGAGAGATGCTGCCGGGTTATTGATTGTGTTGAGATGAGTAGTGTTCGTAAAGGAGAACAGTGAGCCAAAGCACTAGTTCTGGACTTGTTTATTATCCTGTTGGGCCGTTTATGGATCTGCTTCTAGAGCTCCGTCTGTGATCAGACACATTGATTAGTGGCCATCTTGATTTCACTACTAACATTTACAGACTACATTTGTACATTTTCTAAGGAAAATGTGAGTTACATACACAAAAACACACTGCATGAGTGGTTGCCAGGTTGTTGCTATGCAGTTGTTTATTCTGCATAGTAGCAAGATGTTCTGGTCTTATAGATACATTACCAGTCAAAATGAAGATTTTTTGATGTTTTTGAAAGAAGTCTCCTGTGGTCACCAAGGCTGCATTTATGTTATCAAAAATACAGTAAAAATGGTAATAACAATATTTTTTAAAATAGCAGCAAATTAGAATGATTTCTGAAGGATCATGTGACACTGAAGATGACTGTATTTTTCATCAAATAAATGGTGAGCATAAGAAACTTCTTGCAATTGTCTTACAATCTAACCTGTTGGACTGCTATTGTTTTGTAAGATGCAGGACACACTGTCCTCGTGTGCTTCAGGATTGTACCTGTCCTAGGATGCTGACATTACTGGAGATGATGAGGAGTTTATGTACGTACGCTTTTGGCAGTGTATTAGGTGTTGTGCTCAATGCACGGTTGCGGCACGCAGGCAAACCAAAAAGGAATCCATAAAAATCCATACTCCAGTCTGATGCCTCCTGGCTGTTGGCAGCCCTTTGCTTTCGTCCTCTGCTTGAACAAATGAAAACAAACACTTAGGGAGCTGGATGACTGCCCGCTTGTGGCATAGTCACGTTTGACTTTACTCATTGCTTCATTGTGTATTTGAAGCCCACCTTACAGAAACTTCTTGTTTTCAGACACTTCTCCCTCCTCCCAGGCAAGTAGACAAATAATGCACTCTTAAAAATAAAGGTTCTTTGTTGGCATTTGTGGGTTCAATGAAGAACCTTTACCATCCATGGAACCTTTCCATTCCACAAAAGTTTTTTTAATAGTTCTAAAGATTATTAAAATGTTCATTACACTAAGAAAAAATCTAAAGAAAATGTAAATAAATATGAATCTTTTTAATGATTTCTATAAAAAAAGACTTAAAAATTACATCTGTCCCTCAGTTTCACTCTGTGTACCTAATAAGATTGATTGATTGATTTACTAATTGATTGATTGGTTTATGTTAAGTTAACATGCTTATGAAGTGTGAAGAAAACCAGTAAAAATCAAGGTAAATATCACAAATTCGAATATTTTAATAAATTTCCAATAATTTAATTAATTTCCAATTAGGCTGTAATTTTGTAAAATTATTCAAAAATATTATATTTTAATTGCTAGCCTTTTATGCACTCAAATTAATATTTAATTGTATAATATATATTACATTTCATATATATATATATATACAGTATATACACAAAAAATTTCAATATTGTAAACTATTAAATATATTTAATTTTAGTAATAGTTTAATTGTAATGCTACTTTAACAATAGTTTATTTTAATTTAATAATAGTTTAATTTTAACAATAATATTCTAGCAACACAATTATTACAAAAAAAAAAAGTTTAAAATGGCATTCCCACTGCTGAATGCTATTACTCTCAATTTATAATTTGATATGTGTGGAAATAACACTGTGGTAGTTTCTTTATTACTTTCAGAAAAAAAAAGTCTTGCCCCATAGACTTCCAATGCAAGTGCTTTACTGGAAACACAATTTTTGTTTGCTTTTAAAAACTGAGGAGCAAATCGAAATTATACTAATGTAACACTTTGTTAAGCCTCATAATGGATTGCTTCAATTTACATAGAGACTGAGTGAGTGCTTATTTGAATCAGTAGATTTTGCCACCAGCACAAAGACATTAACCCCTAGCTGTTAATTAATTTTAGTTGGAGTGTCCTTTACCCCTCCCCGTCTCGTTTTCTTCCACCCCCGTCTTTACCTCTTTATCTTTTTTAATGTGGATGGGTTGAGTTCAATTGCTTCCTGCCATGCATTACTAAATGCACATGTTTTAAAGGGGGATGGAGTTTGGACCCCAGATATACACACATGAACACATGCTGCCACCAGCAGCATCATCACCCCCATCTTTTTGAGCAAACATGCCAAGCTGTTTCATTAATCCCCCATCACTTGTTAAGAGCCAACCTCATTTTCCACAGTCTCTACCCTCTTTTGTTTGAGGAGAGAGCACCAGGCTCCCTCAGGACCTCTGCCTCCCTCTCCCCTTTTCCCCCTGGAGCTTATGGGATACTTTGTCACCAGATACAGATTCGTTTTTTTTTTTTTTTTCTAATCCATTCAATCTGTAATTGGTGTCAGAAAGGTCATTAAATATTTCTCTCTAAAATTAAATCCTAAATACAAAAGGAGACATTTTGAAAGGTGTTCATGCTGCTGTTTTACATACAACGAAAGTGGAAAATAGTGGCTTTTTAATATTGCATGGCTACGAATATGATATTGTGTCTACAACAGTTTGACTGCACGTGCAATTAAATAAGAAACAACCATGAGTGTCTTAAAAAGCCCTTTTGTCTTCGTTCTACTTCCTTCTGCCAAGGATTCAAATCTCCAGTTGACAGTTTAACAGCTCTGTTACTAATTCGAAAACGTCACTTTAGAACTAGTAACGAAGTTAGTAATAGTTTAATTGTAATGCTACTTTTAACAATAGTTTATTTTAATTTAATAATAGTTTAATTTTAACAATAATATTCTAGCAACACAATTATTACAAAAAAAAAAGTTTAAAATGGCATTCCCACTGCTGAATGCTATTACTCTCAATTTATAATTTGATATGTGTGGAAATAACACTGTGGTAGTTTCTTTATTACTTTCAGAAAAAAAAAGTCTTGCCCCATAGACTTCCAATGCAAGTGCTTTACTGGAAACACAATTTTTGTTTGCTTTTAAAAACTGAGGAGCAAATCGAAATTATACTAATGTAACACTTTGTTAAGCCTCATAATGGATTGCTTCAATTTACATAGAGACTGAGTGAGTGCTTATTTGAATCAGTAGATTTTGCCACCAGCACAAAGACATTAACCCCTAGCTGTTAATTAATTTTAGTTGGAGTGTCCTTTACCCCTCCCCGTCTCGTTTTCTTCCACCCCCGTCTTTACCTCTTTATCTTTTTTAATGTGGATGGGTTGAGTTCAATTGCTTCCTGCCATGCATTACTAAATGCACATGTTTTAAAGGGGGATGGAGTTTGGACCCCAGATATACACACATGAACACATGCTGCCACCAGCAGCATCATCACCCCCATCTTTTTGAGCAAACATGCCAAGCTGTTTCATTAATCCCCCATCACTTGTTAAGAGCCAACCTCATTTTCCACAGTCTCTACCCTCTTTTGTTTGAGGAGAGAGCACCAGGCTCCCTCAGGACCTCTGCCTCCCTCTCCCCTTTTCCCCCTGGAGCTTATGGGATACTTTGTCACCAGATACAGATTCGTTTTTTTTTTTCTTTCTAATCCATTCAATCTGTAATTGGTGTCAGAAAGGTCATTAAATATTTCTCTCTAAAATTAAATCCTAAATACAAAAGGAGACATTTTGAAAGGTGTTCATGCTGCTGTTTTACATACAACGAAAGTGGAAAATAGTGGCTTTTTAATATTGCATGGCTACGAATATGATATTGTGTCTACAACAGTTTGACTGCACGTGCAATTAAATAAGAAACAACCATGAGTGTCTTAAAAAGCCCTTTTGTCTTCGTTCTACTTCCTTCTGCCAAGGATTCAAATCTCCAGTTGACAGTTTAACAGCTCTGTTACTAATTCGAAAACGTCACTTTAGAACTAGTAACGAAGTTAGTAACCATAACCCTAACCCTAAAAGCTTAATGTATTATGAAGAGTCGAGTATTATGTGAGAGAGATGGACAGAGCGAGTGTGATTACCTGCATCTGATACAGCATTCATTCGTCAGCTCAATCTCATATTCACAATAAAACATTTGTCTGCTGAGGAAAGCGATATCTTTGTTGTACTATCCTTTCATCTGTTAAGGGGGTTTCCCATGATAACGCTGGTCAATGCATTTGTTGGTTGCGTCTTACAAGGTGATGTTGAAAGTAAAAATAATGTTGTTTTTTACAAACTTGTTTCAGTCTCTTTCAATAAAATAGTCTTTGCTTTTGACTCACTCTTAAAGACAGTCTCTTTTCGCCATCTAATGGCGGAACAATGTAACCAAAATCAGCGTCACTAACACAAAGACAGTTTGGTATTTCACAATGCCAAATACTATTATTAAATACTACTATTATTTAAATAAAATATTATTTATTGAACAGTAATATTTAATAAACAACAACAGCCATCATAAATGTTTTCAATTCAGTCAAAAGTACAAATGCAGTGCTCTGATACTGCATTGTTAAGTAAAAAATATTAGGTTATTAAACTTTGCCTTCAGCCAAAACAGTTTGTTCTGGAACAAATTATAGATTAATGAGACAAAAGATTGTCCGTTAGATATATCCAAGATGAATTATATCTCATGTTTAACTACTATAGACACTATAGAGCAAATTCCAGAAGAACTGGCCGAGGTGAGCAAATTTTGAAATAGGTGAAGCAAATTTTCAAATAGGCAATATATTTAATAACAAACCGCATATTTGAAGTCTAAACAACTACATTCTCACCTAAAAAACTCTTAACTACATTCCGTGACACAACAACAGATTTGATAATAATTGTATTATTTTACACACATTTTTCTTCTTTTCTTTTTTCTTCAGATGTTTATATTGTCCCATCTCTCTGTCTTCCTGCTTTTCTAGAGATCAGGCCAGGCTATTCTAATAATAATATTGCATAATGCACATCCTGACATTGTTTTATGTGCTTGTAACGTTAGTCCATATGCAGAAAGACACATCAATCTTCAGTTACTTGTGAAACATCTACTATAGTATCATTAAATACTCACAATTTATATTTAAAAATGTTGCTACTTTTGGATGGCTGTCAATAGAGAAAGATATATATTTGTATACCCCCATAATCACATAATGGTGTAGTACCAGTATCCACCAGCAGGGGACTATGCTAACCAGCCAAACCTTGCCCCCTTGATTTAAATGAGTGAGAGAAGGACAAAGACAGTGAAGCTGAGATATAACGAGACAGAAAGCTGAAGAAAGCAATACAGGAAATAAAAATGGGGTTAAGCCTGAAAATTAATTGGGAGTGAAGAGAGAGAGATTATAAAACAGAGCGAGAGAAAGAGAGATGCGAGGCTCTTCTAGGTTCACATTTAAATCACCGAGGACAGAAAGCTGATACAGCATAAAACAGAACATGCAGTAAAATGCAGTGGCGGCTCATCGGGGGAGGCAGGGGAGGCACAGCTTCCCCATAATTTTGATGTGAAAATGGGAGGACGATTTAATGTTAATAAAATTCACAATTCATTTCGGTCTCAGAATGTGTATTTTTTGTTTGTAATTTCACAGTTGTAATACCATAACGTGAAAGCGCCGCTTTTCTATCGCGAATGTGCCGAATCTCTTTGTTAAAATAGAGGAGGTACACTAATTGTATTGGTCTGGGATCCCTGCTATTATTATTATAATTTCCTTAACCACTTTAAAATGGCTTTTTGGTTGCTTTTAGTCAGAAAACGTAAATAAATTGACATACATACAGCAAGATAATACAATTTCACTTACCTGGCCTATCACTTGAAGCAAACATCCATCCCTTCTTAAAAGTCTGTGTTAAAAGAGAGCTGCCTGTTGCGCCATTTAATTAAGCCGACTGCTGTAGCCTATATCCAGCTTAGGTTGTTTTACACAAATTTGTATATATACTGTTTGAATGACAGTTTGGTAAATCTGTTGGCGATCAAATATTCAATATCGCTACTCATCATAAGTAGGCTACTTGGTACATTATCAGCGCAGCGGGAGACGTTCAAACTAATATCACATAATTTACGTCTCTATGATGATTGGTTGATATCAGAAGGGTGGCTAGCCTCCCTTATGAGGTGTCTTTTCTCAACACTCAGCGCTGAATGTGAACACTCGATGGTGATTGGCAAATTTTTTTTACCAACGCAGGCACGAGAGCTCACCTCTCCCCTGGCCTCCCCCTACCCTTCTATATAATTAGCGGTTGCAATTACATCAGCAGATTCGGCACATTCGTGATAGAAAAGCGGAGCTTTCACGTTATGGTATTACAACTGTGAAATTACAAACAAAAAATACACATTCTGAGACATGAACTTAAAATTAATTGTGAATTTTATTGACATTAAATTGTCCTCCTCCCATTTTCACCTCAAAATTTTGGGGAAGCTGTGCCTCCCCTGCCTCCCCCGGCGAGCCGCCACTGTCCAAAACAGGTTTATTATACAATTAATTATAGGCCTATAATTAAAACTATTAACACTGCAATCATCAATGAAAAAGCTTTATTTCAAGCACCGACTTTTTTAAAAAGGAAAAAAAAAACTGTTTAACACGAAATAGCCTACGTTTCTTCTCTCTCTCGTTATTTATTTATTTATTTATTTATTTATTTTTCCCACTAGCCTATGTTCGGGCCACACGAGAAATATTAAGGGAGTGAATTAAAACATTTAGCTATAAAGGCTACCGTTATCAGCATCTCTCGTCGTGTCTGAGAGCATATGCGCCGGTAATGCAACGTCAGATGCCGAAAGCGCCGTCAGTTTTTACTTTAACTTTCTAGTGAATCGACTGAGATTAAGAGGTTCACCGCATAACTCTTGCGCAAAGTTTGCACATTGCTTGTGTGATATCCATTGGCTCGCCTTCCTGGTTTAAAACAAATATTTACAATATTGCGACGTATAACCAGCCCCCCAACCCACCCACCCTTGAATTCCCGGTTGGGGGCTGCGGATTTGCACTAAGCCACTAGACTTCGTCCGTTAGTTAGCCTAGTGCCCGCTCACTTTTGCCCAGGCCCACCCAAAAATAAAATTCTGGCTACGCCACTGACACACACACACACACACATATATATATATATACAGTATATATACAGTATATATACTTTTATTTCTATTAAAGTTTATTTTATTTCAGTTATCAAAAGTT
>NW_015505400.1:1258658-1262643 GCF_001515645.1 Sinocyclocheilus grahami | reverse complement strand
TTGCTTGTGTGATATCCATTGGCTCGCCTTCCTGGTTTAAAACAAATATTTACAATATTGCGACGTATAACCAGCCCCCCAACCCACCCACCCTTGAATTCCCGGTTGGGGGCTGCGGATTTGCACTAAGCCACTAGACTTCGTCCGTTAGTTAGCCTAGTGCCCGCTCACTTTTGCCCAGGCCCACCCAAAAATAAAATTCTGGCTACGCCACTGACACACACACACACACACATATATATATATATACAGTATATATACAGTATATATACTTTTATTTCTATTAAAGTTTATTTTATTTCAGTTATCAAAAGTTTTTTTGGTTTTAGTTTTATCTAACTATAATAGCCTAAACCTTAGTTGATTATAATAACCTAAAATAATAGTCTGGTTATATAAAAAATGTTACTGAGTCATCCAAAAAACTAAATATAAAATTGAAATTATAAAAGAAGAAAAAAAAAGAAAAATGCATTGCCGATTAGTGAGATGCCACAAAATTCTGAAACAGCAGCAAGCAAAAAGCTGGATTTACTGGTTGATTTTAGATATTTGAAAACTGACTTCAAAAAGCAAAAGATGATGTTCAGTCCGACACATTGCCTTTATGCAACAGTGCAGATCAGTGTGGTTTCTGGAGAATACAGGCATGTTTCTCCAGAGCTCCCGAGAGCCGCCCACTTTCTGCTGAGCTCTACAAACATCAGGGACAGAGATTGGCCCTATTTTTTCTTCCGTTCTGGTTTGCTGTTCATCAGCAGACAGGGTGAGTCAGTACACACTTCCTCCTGACAGAGAACTCCATGACCTCCTGAGCAAAGACTTCATTACTTTTCATGTGTCTCATGATTAAATGTCACTGAGATCAAATCTGACACATGGCATGACGTTGTATTTATTTGCCGTCTAAACAGAATGTGTATTTTGTTTCAGTTGTTGTCTGTAAAACTTTGGAATGTGTTTCTGGATGCTCACCAGCATATGTTGAGCTTTTGATGCTGATCTCCAGCATAGGATGTTCTTGACTCCACCAGGCTTCTTACTAGCTTAACCAGCCAGACTTCTGGCTAGGCATGGGCCGGTATGAGATTTTGACGGTATGATAACCTTAAGCAAAAATATCACGGTTTCACGGTATTGTTGTTACAGCTCTAAAATGTGTTCATTTTAAATGTCTGGGTAAAACAAAACTGAACACAATATATTTTGAGCAACATACAGAATATTTGGAACAGTAGTATTTGTTTATTTTTTCTTTGATTTGTTTCTGAAATGTGGGCTGTCCTGCAGCTTTTGATGTGGATGGTTGATTTGCTGCTAGAGCTACTGCTGCCCTAAAAAGAAGAAAAATAAAGACTGACTGACATTTATTTAACCTAAATCTGTAATTACAGTTATTTAATTTTAGTTATATAATTCATATGCATATCATTTCATATAATTTATATAATTTCATATACATAATTTGATTGAATAATAACCCAATTTGAAGCAAAAACAGAATGTTCTGACTAGCTTTGTGAAATTATACTACATGCCTGAACGTAACAAACAGCAGACGCTCTGAATGGGACGCAGATTCACTCTGACAGCAGGAGGCGATGATACAACGTTTCCTTTGTTATCGCAGTAAACAAAGCAGAGCTGCGCTGAAACACTGCTTTAATGTGAATTATACCAGATGAAAAGAAAATACCATCTAAACGTTTCTGAAGACAGTCAGTTCCCCTCAGAAACACATTCATATAAACCCCCAAATCAATATTTAGGATTTTCTTCCAATAATGAGTGATCTGCCTGCTAGGCTGCTACAGTATTTTTCTCTGTGCGTCCATCTTCAGCGTCTCTGGCCTCTGTTAGCGGGCGTTTACAAACTTCATATTTTCACATAAATTACATTTGGAAAATTATATGCATTGCAATGCAGTTTGTGTAAGTCCAGAACAGAGATCGGCTGCAATAAAACAATAAACAGCTGGTTGCCGATCGCGTGAGTTCCAGAGGAAGCTCCTTCGGCCGTCATACACACACGTGACTGACCGCTCGCTCACACCAACAGGAGGAAGAGGCAGGTTACTCTCTACACTGCACTCAACCTGAGGGATTCCTACACTTTCAGTCTTTGAGGAGACATGAAAAACAGCACATACCGCAGGAATAGTATAATGGAAAATATTAGCGTGAAATTTTCAAATCACGGTATACCTTGAAACCGGTAATCGGCCCATGCCTACTTCAGGCTATGACTATACTGATCCACCAGTTACACCAGACCAGCATAAAGGTTTAACTCATCATTGTATGCTGTTTGTGAAGTGTGGTTCACTTTTAATTCTAAAGCACTAATTGGTTTGGTGACAAAATCTATCACCATATATATATAAATACAGGTGCATCTCAATAAATTAGAATGTCGTGGAAAAGTTCATTTATTTCAGTAATTCAACTCAAATTGTGAAACTCGTGTATTAAATAAATTCAATGCACACAGACTGAAGTAGTTTAAGTCTTTGGTTCTTTTAATTGTGATGATTTTGGCTCACATTTAACAAAAACCCACCAATTCACTATCTCAACAAATGAGAATATGGTGACATGCCAATCAGCTAATCAACTCAAAACACCTGCAAAGGTAGATATCATTCTCATATGCTGCTCAATCACTTCATTATTATTATTGTTAATGTTGGAAATGGTTGTGCTGCTTAATATTTTTGTGAAAACTGTGATACCTTTTTTCAGGAATCTATAATGAATAGAAAATTCAAAAGAACATAAGAACATAAAACATTTTTAATCAATTTTAAGCATCATTGCTTAATAAAAGTATTAACATCTTTCAAATAAAATCTTACTGACCTCAAACCTTTGTGAAGGAAGATAGGAAGATAATTCTTATTAATCAACTTAGTAATCCTGAACAGGAGAAGTAATTTGAATTCATTGGTCAAAAAGAGTGGGAACCCTGAATGTTTCATGCTGACATTTCGGACCGGGTCTCTCTTGAAAAATGGATTTTAATCTCGAGGGACTAACCTTGTAAAATAAAAATAGAATAATAATATTAATAATACATCTTGGATCAGCATGAACATTCCTGCTGGTTGAAGCTAATCTTTTCAGCAGGGTTTTCCTCCTCATGCTCAGGCAGTGAAGTCATCACTTCTGCTGTGGGGGAGCTCAGATTGACGTAAGAGGGAGCAGAGCTGTTGGTCTAATTAATATCCGCTGCCAGTCAGAGTGTGTGTGTGATAGGTGAAAGCTGCACTGTACAGAGAGTGCAGAAATATCTCTACCTGACTCTGGTGTCCCGAGAGTGTCCAGATTGTCTTGTTAAAGCACTGCTATGGGCATCACTGTGTCCTTTCAGCAGTGATTTTTAAGTCTTTTATCTACATTGAACATTCGTTTTTCTTTTTCATTGGAGAAGAAATGTTGAAATGGAGACCACCTGATGAATTGCAGGCTGGACAAGTGCGTGTGTGTGTGTGTGTGTGTGTCTCTGACCAGTAACGTGTGAAAAATGGAGGCTGTGATTGGGTGCAGAGGGGGCAGCTGAACCGTGAGACGCCCATCTGTGAGAATGCGGGGTGACAACTTTAACACATACACCCAGCTATTCTTTTGACGCACATTTTTAATACATTTTTGCTCTTAGATGTCCTGAGGGTTCATCAGAAACAAGCTCTGTTTACAGTATCTGAAATTACACATTTCTGTTGAAATGAATGCTGAATGCCTTTCTTTGTTTGATTCTGTATGCAACACAAAATAAATGTAATACATTTCAGAGCTTGGTTTTGGATCAATGAGACAGAAGTGGTATCTGAGGGAACTCTAAAAGCTTCCCTCTAAAGCTTCATCAGTTTGGACTGGTCTTTCTGGATCTTTTTATTTCATTTTATTTTATTTTTGAGGGTGCATCACTGGCTATCTTAGCTAATTTTGTGCTCTTGGCTAGATGGGGGGGGGGGGGGGGGTGTTT
>NW_015505400.1:1241769-1258511 GCF_001515645.1 Sinocyclocheilus grahami | reverse complement strand
GGGGGGGTTGTTATGGTACAATTTTTGTTTAATTTTATATATAGATTGTTATACATTTTTATATATAATTTATATCAAAATTATATATATATATATATATATATATATATATATGTGTGTGTGTGTGTGTGTGTGTGTTTTGTGCATGAATGAGTATATACATTAAATGATTAAATGGATGAAAAGTGACAGTAAAAAAGTAATGTTACAAAAGGTTGATAGATAGAATAAATGCTGTTCTTCTCAAATTGTATCAAATAATCCTGAAAAACACATATTTCGTTTCCACAAAAAACATTAAGAAGCACAACTGTTTTCAACATTGATAATAATAATAATAATTATATATATATATATATTCTGGTCATGCAATCAGCATACTAGAATGATTTCTAACTGACTGGAGTAATTATACAAAAAATTCAGCTTTGAATCAAAGGAATAAATTGCATTTTAATATATATAAAAATAGAAAACAAATTTTAGTAATATTTCACAAAATTACTGGTTTTACTGTAATACTATTTTCCTGTGTTTTTCATCAGATAAATGCAGCAGTGGTGAGAGATAAGACTATAAGTGTCGCAATTATGCCACATTTGACCAATCAGAATCAAGTATTCCAGATTTGGATTTTGGATACACAGCTGAATTCCTGTTAAAACTTATAAAGCTGACCTAAGGTGATGTGTGAAAGAAGGCATTGTGAAATGTTCTGAGCCATATGGATTTCATACTCTCAGTATGAATAATGTAATGCTTCTATAATGTGTCAGGTGCTAATATGGCTAATATGAGCTGACTGCTGTTCATTAGTCCAGGCCAGATCTACTGGGACGCCAGCTCCTGTGTTTTTCATCAGATAAATGCAGCAGTGGTGAGAGATAAGACTATAAGTGTCGTCTTATCGTCTTATATTAGTTTAGCATCATCCGCAATTATGCCACATTTGACCAATCAGAATCAAGTATTCCAGATTTGGATTTTGGATACACAGCTGAATTCCTGCTAAAACTGATAAAGCTGACCTAAGGTGATGTGTGAAAGAAGGCATTGTGAAATGTTCTGAGCCATATGGATTTCATACTCTCAGTATGAATAATGTAATGCTTCTATAATGTGTCAGGTGCTAATATGGCTAATATGAGCTGACTGCTGTTCATTAGTCCAGGCCAGATCTACTGGGACGCCAGCCGTCTCTTGAGCTGGATTTAATGAGCTTTTGTGCCTCAAACAGCATCGTCCTCTTATAGGCAGTCAGGACAGGGATGTTTCGGTAATGATAATCAGTCCTAAAGGGCTTCAAATGAGCAAAGAGTGGCACTGTAACAGCGAGGTGATGATGATTGTGTGATCAGCTCAGGGTTCAGGACGTACGTAAGTCTCTGATGTTGTGCCCGCAGTTTGTTCTCTGAGGCTAATGCGTTATACAATACACACAAAACTGGAAAGCTCTTGTGATAATTGCAAGCTCTGGTCTCACTGGTCAGCTACTAAAAGTAATGGTGCAAAGTTTTTTATCGGTCTGCTGAGACACAAAATAGTGTTTAAAAGGTACCTGGTTGATTGCATGAGCAATTCAGACTGAGGATAAATTAATCAGCTGAGTTTTACATCAAGCCTTTTGAAAATAGCAAAAGTGAGAGTGTTTTGTTTGAAGCACTTAGTAGCAAGTAAAATACTGATTGAAACGTTTTTGAAAGAATTATGCATTTATTTATTATTTGTTGGGAAATATTACAGTTAACTATTAACAGTAACTATTATATATACAGTATATGTGTGTGTGTGTGTGTGTGTGTGTGTGTGTGTGTGTATATATATATATTTTTTTTCCTGTGATAGAAGTTGAATTTTTTGTTATTTTGTTTTCAGTGTCGCCATGATTTTTTTTCAATAGAAGATTCAATAGAACAACATTTATTTGAAATATAAATCTTTTTATAACATTATACACAAGTTTACTGTCACGTTTGATAAATTGAATGCATCCTCGCTGAATAAAAATATTAATTTCTATTCAAGAAAATGACTGACCCCAAAATTTTGAGTGCTAGTATATCTGTCACTTGTGAATTTTGCTTAACGTTCTATCTGTGAAATAATCCTTATTTATTATATTTTATATATTCTGACTTTGTATGCAGGAGCAGATATCCTATTTTCTCTCACTCTACAAAAAGTGTGTTTAAACAGAAAGGATGACTTGGTTTTTTTCTCCTTTTTTATTGACAGACAGTTAAAAATGGGCAGGAAATTATTAGTAAGATGATTTCCAGGCCTGCAAAAATAATGCAAATTAAAACAATCTTAAAAAGTCATGATCAGAATTGAAATATTTTATTGGCTAGAAATTATGCCTTGTTAGTTCAATCGTTATAAAATGAGATTATGAAATATACACAATTTGAACATTTAAATGCAGACTTTAAAATAATAATAATAATAAAAAACATTTGTAATAATCCTCAAAATAAACAATGGGAAAGGTCATGAAAATTAATTGATTGTAAAGTGTGGGAAACCTAAACATTTTGCTTTTGTAATTTATTGAACTATTACCTGTAGACATTTATATACTATTTCCTGTATATGTATGAACTGTTTCCTGTAGATATCTAGTAAAACAAATATTCTGTTAATCATTGTATGTACCTCAGTAATGTTCTAACTCTGACTCGTGGCGGTGTGGCAAACAGTGGTCTTCTGGGTTTGAGTGTGTTTGTGCAGTTTGTTGGTTCTCTGGAGATCCGTCCGAGCTTTACTCCAGATGTACACTCTGTGTGTGCAAACCACATCTCACAGAATCATGGGAGTTTGTGTCGTACATATCTAGAAGTTCGCACAGGGGCACAGAGCAGCAGAGGCAGCTGGATTGGCCCACAGATGTGTTATTATGAAGAAACGCTAGTTCTGAGTAAAGAATCATTTATTTGCAGATGCTACTTGGTTTGTTATTTTGCCAAAAAGATGTGATGTGTTTATCTGTTTCTCGATCTGTGAGTTGATGAGTGAATCCCAACTCAAGTAATGGCACAGTAACTGTGAAACATACAGTGTCCCTTAACAGCAACCCAAGAGATACGTCAGTATTGATTGACCTGACCAGAAGAGGTCAACACCTTGCTGTCATCTAACGTAATCCTACACAGAAAATATCCTGAACCAGTAACAGGAAGGCAACATAAGACTGCCATAATTCACTATATGGAACTGTTGTTGCATGCGTTATTGCTGCACAAAACTGTGAATTTTGCTCAAAAAGCACATACAATCCAGCATGACCAGTCTGTAATAGCGTAAGCATAACATATGTTGTGTTATTGCTCTGCATCATGGACAATTTCCAGATCATCATGGCAGATACTGGTTAGAGAATTTTACCACTCTGTGTCTTTCAAACAGTGAGTACGTTTACATGGACAACCATAATCCGATTTTAACACGATTAAGACGATACTCTGATTAAGAATCTTACCATGTAAACAGAGATTTTTGATTACCTTAATCCGGCTAAAGTCATATTCGAAGTAAACAGAAATCGAATTAAGACATGGAGTATTCCTATTTTAGTCGCATTACTGAAGTGCAGTATAGACATGTAAACACCTTAATCACATTATCACCGTCGTGTAGGACTTTTCGCCGCATTTTACGACAGGATACACACCCGGCAGTGCTCAACCGTTTGACGGCAAATAAAAGAGCTTCAACACCGCCATCGTCTGTATGCACGTACAAATAATTAACTGCACTTGAAGCTTTCATAAAATTAAAAATGAAACACCAAAAACTGTACATGACATCATCACGAAGACGAACTATATGTTTATACGTGAAATTCCGGAGGGGACGTCGAATGGCGTCACGTGGGGACGTAATGACGTGTGCCATTACTCGAACTATTTCGTAACGGGAACATGAAAGGAATATTCTAAAAGCAACTCATGTAAACACCATAATCATATGGTATCATAATCAAATATTGGCTTATTTAGAATAAGGTTAATAATAG
This sequence comes from Sinocyclocheilus grahami, assembly GCF_001515645.1. Taxonomy (NCBI): domain Eukaryota; kingdom Metazoa; phylum Chordata; class Actinopteri; order Cypriniformes; family Cyprinidae; genus Sinocyclocheilus; species Sinocyclocheilus grahami. Next base: position 1,254,496 of record NW_015505400.1, on the reverse strand, counting down.
TAGAATAATACATTAATAAAATAAAGTAACGGATAATTATTAAGTAAAAGTAAGTAGATAAAAACGAGCTGGGCAATGTGCCAGCTGGGCGATTTGTCTTTTCCCGACTGCCCCCGATGGCCAGTATGAGTCTGCCTTATAATATTTAGCACAGTTATTAACAATAAAAAATAATGGCACTTCGAGTGGAAAAAGGTCATCCTCTGTGTCTTTTTAAACTACTCCACAACTTGTAGTGTAAATGATTTAAAGCACTCCGCCCCCACACCCCCGTGCTAGTGGTACAGCCCACGGGCAAATTACAAGACGAAAAATTGGTTAGATTTCATTTATTCAGATGATTGATTCTGAAGTCAAAGCAAAAGTATCTATTGATAAAGTATATGAAAAAAACTTCTGAATTGTGAAGCGTTACATGGACCGACCGTGTAGGTTCTTGCTGAGAATCAGATATTTTCATCACACTGAACAATAAGGATTTAGTTCTCCTGTGATGCATGCATGTTTAATGTAGACGAACTAAATAAACTAGTGAACGTGTGTAACGAGCCAATCCACTGAAGGCGAGTGTAGTGAAGAACCCAAGAGCAGTTTATTTACAGAGTGATCCAAACATCCAAACAATAAACGAAGACTTGACTTGAACTGACTTGACGAGGCACGAACTGACTTAACTAGGCATAAACAGACTTGACAAGGCATAAACAGACTAGACCCACCGACAGCGGGTTACAACTTCAATACACCACCCGGCACAATGGGAACAAGATGGCTACTTATAGCAGACAAGAGGGTCACAAGACAAGAACAAACCAATGGGAAACAAGACACATGGCTAAGACAACCAATCAGAACATGACACATACACAAGGCAGAGAGACATGAGGCAAGGGAAGCATGACACTAACAGCAGGAATCAAACTACAAAATAAAAGACATGGAAAACATGAACATGAAACAAAACCCAAAACACCAACAACGTGTAAAATAGTTTTAAGAAATGTATTTTCTAAAATAAAAATGAACTATTCTGCTGAAGAAACAACTAATTCCTTTACTGGAGCTAGTGCTAAATGAGCAATATCACTGTGCCACATTTGTTCTTATTTGATCAACACTTGAATGTTGGTAATTTACATTAAAAAATGTTTTTCAAAAAAAGCAGAATTTTTTATTTTTTTGTCAAAGACTGACAAAAATTCAGTTTTCTGCTTCACATGTTTTTGGGCTCAGAAGTGCTGTGCTATTTCAGAAAATCCATAACAGCGCCCCCTACCATATAGCACTGAAAATACATATTTCCGGAATAACTCGACAAAGGCAGGAAAGCATTTTATAATAAATAATGGAAAGTATCATCAGTGGCAGAGAAAGAGTTAATGAGGAACAAACTTTGTGACTATTAAAAACAGTATTTGTTTATGAATACTGCAAATTCAGACATACTGTAACAGGCATACTATTTAAGACTTTGTCTTCAAAGTCACAGTTGCCCGATGTTCAGGTTGACTATGAGCTTCTACCAAGGGCTGGATCTACTCATTCATGCTGAGGATCTTCAAGAGGAAGATTTCAGTAATGGTTTTAGAAAACTCTGATGAAAAGTGAATTCTTCAAAGTGTAATTTATGTACCAGAACAGTGACTGAAATAGCGAGGAAGCATTCCAAAAGACTATGAAAAAACATTGGGTCACTGTGAGTCAGACTGTTTTCTCATGTTATTCTGATTCCAGAAAGGAAACACTGCTCTGCATATAGCATCGCTCGCTGGACAGGCAGATGTCGTCAAGGAACTTGTAAATAATGGAGCGAATATCGACACCCAGTCTCAGGTACAATCAGCACTTGACAAAGGATGAGTGGCTTTTAATTTACTGTAAAACATGATTCCATTCTTACAGTGCGTTCAAGTCATTTTACACGTTGAACGCACATGAACTCCAACTTAAAGTCATAATTACAGGTGGGAAACTTTCTTCAAACCCCAATTTTCTGAGATGTGGTCATGTCAGTGAGAAAATATGGCAATAGATGTAACATCTGTATTGATAGTAAATATGTTTATGTTATTAATGAAATATTTTTTTTCCATTTAGAATCAAACTAAATAGCATGTGCAAAATACAGTAGTAATGTACAATTACCGGGCCTTTTTCACATTTCCGGGTTTCTCAGCAGCAGAAGTCATCATAGTTGGGTAAACTTCTATTGCAGTGAATGGGAGACTACCACAGATATATATTTTTTGTATTCTCATTTGCTCAAATAGCAAAAGAAAAACTCCATGATAGTGTTTTCACGCCTTTCAAAAAAAGGGGAAAAGATAACGGCAGTCAGTAGAGAGAACGATGTCAAATTTACCGTCACTCCCATAGATGCTGTATTAGAAACACCCTCGCATTAACGTTAACTAGTTTTTTGTAATTTGATGCAAAGGTACTATAATACAAAGTATAGTGGGTTACACTTTACTTGAAGGGGTGTGCATAAGACTGACATGACACCTTCATAATCATGACATGACACATGTCATGAATATGAAGGTTTTTATGCATGTTTATGACAACTGTCATTAAGTGTCATTCGCTCAGTTATGTAATTTTTAATGCAAATATGACATTGTTTGAGATGTCTTTGTTATGGGCTATGGTTAGGGGTAAGGGTAGGGTTAGGTCAAATAATGTCATATTTGCATTAAAAATGACAACTGAGCGAATGACACTTAATGACAGTTGTCATAAACATGCATAAATCCTCCTTCATATTCATGACATGTGTCATGTCATGATTATGAAGGTGTCATGTCAGTCTTATGCACACCCCTTCAAGTAAAATGTTACCGTATAGTGTTATAAATATACATAAAAAAACATTTTAATTATGGTTTTACGATGCGGATAACCATTGAAACGTATCATCACAGTTGTGAAAAGGGTCCATATAATGATTCAATTGACAGCACCTTCATAAATTAAATATAAACAAAAAAGCAAACCACATTGATGCACTCCAACATTTGTAGAAGTACAGTTTAAAAATCTTCAGCCGGCCAAATGTAAATACGAATTTCCAATTTTCCAATTTCCATCGTAAATACTTTCCAACTTGTAAATATGATTATCCCAGGAGAACTTGAACACACCATTAATCCAAAAATGCACTCTACACAAGTCTAAATTTTTTTTGCAGAGGAACCTAGCAATTGTGAAGCTAGTTTGAAACTGTACAGTATCTTGACAAACTAAAAGCTACTCAAAATTTAAAGTAATTTACTGTAGCTACACTAAAAACATTTGTTAGCTACAAATTGCACATTTTCCAACAAAATCAATGTAGAAGTTTTGAAAAATGACAGCAGATTTTGTCCGGGCCTGCTAATAACTATTCTAGCTAATCTTAGCTAACTTATGGTTAGCTACAAAATTAACATCACCAAAAAATAAAACGTTTGAAAATTAAACTAACTACATTAAAGCTTTGAAAGGGGGCGACATCATTTAAAATGGTAACTTGTTCAGATTGTATAATTTATGACAAAAAGGCCTAATGAAAGGCCTAATTAAGTTTTGAATTATTGAACCAGGATTATGGTCACAGCATTAAAACTCAACAATAAAAGGGCAAAAACACAGCATGTACAGTAGAAAAAAATACTTTGTTGCACCACAGAAAAACAAAGGTAGTGCTACTTTTAGTTAGTTTTACTGTCCACCGCTAATTGAACTGGATGTGTTGTTGTTCAGGTAGCTATTTATACATAGTTATACTATACACACAACTAACTTCTTCAGCAAGATTCTTTTCAAACTACTGCCCTGTCATGACAGTGGTTGATCTGAAAGATAAGACCAACCATAAAAGTCAGTTCATGCAAATATCCACTGTAGCACCACAGAGAATGTGAATTGCACCAGTGTTGCGTTGAAGTATGGATTTTGAGTAAAGTTCTGATACTTAAGTTCTCAGTTTGTCCTCGTAAAAGATAGCTCTACTATTCTGATACTCTAAAGTGAAGTGACACGTGGCCTAGTATGGTGACCCATACTTGGAATTAGTGCTCTGCATTTATCACATCCAAAGTGCACACACACAGCAGTGAACACACACCGGAGCAGTGGGCAGCCATTTATGCTGCAGCGCCCGGGGAGCAGTTGGGGGTTTGGTGCCTTGCTCAAGGGCACCTCAGTCTGTGACCCAGAGCACTGTTCATTCACCCCCCCCCCCTACAATCCCTGCCAGTACGAGACTCGAACCTGCAACCTTTGGGTTACGAATCCGACTCTCTAACCATTAGGCCACGACTTCCCCAAGTGCTGCACTTCTCTGAAGTTACTTATGTCTCCATTTTGATGAGAAACTGTTGGGATTTGAGAGCTGGTATGGTCGATAGCTATAGTAGTGCATGCGTTTTTGCCTTGTCACCGAAATGATCCTCAGGGAGTCCAAAATTAAACACACACATACACATGTACGGGAGACTAGAGACAGACTATGTTTTATCTCAAGAACTTATCACAAGTGCAGCCTGGTTCTGCTTTCTCACACTGCAGTGCTTAAAATAGAGACACTCACTTCGTGAATGAGGAGGCTGATTGCAAATTGTTAAATGTTTGATATTCTTTTTGTACCGTAGTGTAAAAAAATTATGTATCCTATGTACACTCAACATTTATCAATATTAGCTAGCTAGCTACTTTAGCTGACTCATTTAAGCTATGGTGCTGAATGTTAGTGTGAAAACCCAGGCCCAGACTTTATTGGTGTTCGCATAACTCTACAGAAAGCTCTAAAGATTAACACAGAATTTGAGTTTTCTATTGCGAGAAATGTCAGCAGATTCTGTCTAGGCCTGCTAATAACTATGCTAACTAATCTTAGCTAACTTATGGTTAACTACACATTTAATATCACCAACAAATGAAGCATTTAACAATTGAAACATTATGCATTCAATATCATTCAGTCCACAAGTATTTTGTGGACCATGCTAGTAAAACTTAATTTCCCAGAATGCCTCAAATTTTGAGTTCAGTATTTATATTTATAAAGTTGAAAACAATGCGGTGGACATTTTGCATTAGCCTAATTGTTCAGTGAGAAAATATGGCAATAGATGTAACATCTGTATTGATAGTAAATATGTTTATGTTATTAATGAAATATTTTTTTTCCATTTAGAATCAAACTAAATAGCATGTGCAAAATACAGTAGTAATGTACAATTACCGGGCCTTTTTCACATTTCCGGGTTTCTCAGCAGCAGAAGTCATCATAGTTGGGTAAACTTCTATTGCAGTGAATGGGAGACTACCACAGATATATATTTTTTGTATTCTCATTTGCTCAAATAGCAAAAGAAAAACTCCATGATAGTGTTTTCACGCCTTTCAAAAAAAGGGGAAAAGATAACGGCAGTCAGTAGAGAGAACGATGTCAAATTTACCGTCACTCCCATAGATGCTGTATTAGAAACACCCTCGCATTAACGTTAACTAGTTTTTTGTAATTTGATGCAAAGGTACTATAATACAAAGTATAGTGGGTTACACTTTACTTGAAGGGGTGTGCATAAGACTGACATGACACCTTCATAATCATGACATGACACATGTCATGAATATGAAGGTTTTTATGCATGTTTATGACAACTGTCATTAAGTGTCATTCGCTCAGTTATGTAATTTTTAATGCAAATATGACATTGTTTGAGATGTCTTTGTTATGGGCTATGGTTAGGGGTAAGGGTAGGGTTAGGTCAAATAATGTCATATTTGCATTAAAAATGACAACTGAGCGAATGACACTTAATGACAGTTGTCATAAACATGCATAAATCCTCCTTCATATTCATGACATGTGTCATGTCATGATTATGAAGGTGTCATGTCAGTCTTATGCACACCCCTTCAAGTAAAATGTTACCGTATAGTGTTATAAATATACATAAAAAAACATTTTAATTATGGTTTTACGATGCGGATAACCATTGAAACGTATCATCACAGTTGTGAAAAGGGTCCATATAATGATTCAATTGACAGCACCTTCATAAATTAAATATAAACAAAAAAGCAAACCACATTGATGCACTCCAACATTTGTAGAAGTACAGTTTAAAAATCTTCAGCCGGCCAAATGTAAATACGAATTTCCAATTTTCCAATTTCCATCGTAAATACTTTCCAACTTGTAAATATGATTATCCCAGGAGAACTTGAACACACCATTAATCCAAAAATGCACTCTACACAAGTCTAAATTTTTTTTGCAGAGGAACCTAGCAATTGTGAAGCTAGTTTGAAACTGTACAGTATCTTGACAAACTAAAAGCTACTCAAAATTTAAAGTAATTTACTGTAGCTACACTAAAAACATTTGTTAGCTACAAATTGCACATTTTCCAACAAAATCAATGTAGAAGTTTTGAAAAATGACAGCAGATTTTGTCCGGGCCTGCTAATAACTATTCTAGCTAATCTTAGCTAACTTATGGTTAGCTACAAAATTAACATCACCAAAAAATAAAACGTTTGAAAATTAAACTAACTACATTAAAGCTTTGAAAGGGGGCGACATCATTTAAAATGGTAACTTGTTCAGATTGTATAATTTATGACAAAAAGGCCTAATGAAAGGCCTAATTAAGTTTTGAATTATTGAACCAGGATTATGGTCACAGCATTAAAACTCAACAATAAAAGGGCAAAAACACAGCATGTACAGTAGAAAAAAATACTTTGTTGCACCACAGAAAAACAAAGGTAGTGCTACTTTTAGTTAGTTTTACTGTCCACCGCTAATTGAACTGGATGTGTTGTTGTTCAGGTAGCTATTTATACATAGTTATACTATACACACAACTAACTTCTTCAGCAAGATTCTTTTCAAACTACTGCCCTGTCATGACAGTGGTTGATCTGAAAGATAAGACCAACCATAAAAGTCAGTTCATGCAAATATCCACTGTAGCACCACAGAGAATGTGAATTGCACCAGTGTTGCGTTGAAGTATGGATTTTGAGTAAAGTTCTGATACTTAAGTTCTCAGTTTGTCCTCGTAAAAGATAGCTCTACTATTCTGATACTCTAAAGTGAAGTGACACGTGGCCTAGTATGGTGACCCATACTTGGAATTAGTGCTCTGCATTTATCACATCCAAAGTGCACACACACAGCAGTGAACACACACCGGAGCAGTGGGCAGCCATTTATGCTGCAGCGCCCGGGGAGCAGTTGGGGGTTTGGTGCCTTGCTCAAGGGCACCTCAGTCTGTGACCCAGAGCACTGTTCATTCACTCCCCCCACCTACAATCCCTGCCAGTACGAGACTCGAACCCGCAACCTTTGGGTTACGAATCCGACTCTCTAACCATTAGGCCACGACTTCCCCAAGTGCTGCACTTCTCTGAAGTTACTTATGTCTCCATTTTGATGAGAAACTGTTGGGATTTGAGAGCTGGTATGGTCGATAGCTATAGTAGTGCATGCGTTTTTGCCTTGTCACCGAAATGATCCTCAGGGAGTCCAAAATTAAACACACACATACACATGTACGGGAGACTAGAGACAGACTATGTTTTATCTCAAGAACTTATCACAAGTGCAGCCTGGTTCTGCTTTCTCACACTGCAGTGCTTAAAATAGAGACACTCACTTCGTGAATGAGGAGGCTGATTGCAAATTGTTAAATGTTTGATATTCTTTTTGTACCGTAGTGTAAAAAAATTATGTATCCTATGTACACTCAACATTTATCAATATTAGCTAGCTAGCTACTTTAGCTGACTCATTTAAGCTATGGTGCTGAATGTTAGTGTGAAAACCCAGGCCCAGACTTTATTGGTGTTCGCATAACTCTACAGAAAGCTCTAAAGATTAACACAGAATTTGAGTTTTCTATTGCGAGAAATGTCAGCAGATTCTGTCTAGGCCTGCTAATAACTATGCTAACTAATCTTAGCTAACTTATGGTTAACTACACATTTAATATCACCAACAAATGAAGCATTTAACAATTGAAACATTATGCATTCAATATCATTCAGTCCACAAGTATTTTGTGGACCATGCTAGTAAAACTTAATTTCCCAGAATGCCTCAAATTTTGAGTTCAGTATTTATATTTATAAAGTTGAAAACAATGCGGTGGACATTTTGCATTAGCCTAATTGTTTTGACAATATTGAATTTATAAATTAACAAATTGTCAAAATGAACGGTGTATTGTGTTTTAATTTCTTTGCTGTGTGTCTGCATTTCCTCTTCCTGTCATTTCAATTCAACTTCCTGTGGGCATGGCCAATTCACTTCACACTCATGAACTGAAAATAAGCGAGCTGTTCTAATGACCAGAAAATACTGCATATTTGAAGTGTGAAGGTATTTCAAATAAGATGTTAAACTTGTTAGAGAAATCAGCATCACTGCAATAAGGTCCCACAGATAAGGCTACTGTACCGTATGTCAGAGTCAGTGCTGTGATCAAATCTTGCATTCGAGTCATGGTTAAACATGGGATGTATATGATTGTTTTGTTGCATTATAAATTGAAAGAGAATATGATTTTTGTTCCTGCTATAGAATGGCTTCACACCACTCTACATGGCTGCCCAGGAAAACCACCTGAATGTCGTCAAATTCCTCCTGGATAATGGATCCAGTCAGAGCATTGCCACAGAGGTGAGCATAACCTTTTCCTCCAATCCATCCATCACTTACCTCACTGCAATTCCCAGCAGCCCTCTGAAACAACATACTTTGATGTCTATCTAGCAATGATACATACAGGAACTACCTAGTGACCCTGCTGTCCATTTCAAGGCAACAGGCAGACACTAGTTGCGCAGTGAGGGTATTGAATGCCTGGCTTGAAGTGTGTGTGGTGTGTGTGTGTGTGTGTGTGGGTGCATGACAGAGCAGGGCGCCAGACGTCACTGTCCTTGAGAATGTACCAGGCCCACTGTCTCTCAGACAGTGATTATGCACCAGAGAACACATCCTTGTTTGAAGAGCTGTTTGCATGTTAATGATCTCTGTTGTTAGAATAAAGGTCTGTTTGAAATTCAGACTTCAACCACAAAAATATCACATGCATTACAGCATTTTGATGTCAAGCTGATCTCTCAGAGAATTATCAAAGATTTGTGTTGCTCTTATTAAACATTCTGTCATTTACTGGACATGTGCTGATACGCCATATATTTATATATTCTGTGTTTTTCTCAAGATATGAATGGTTATACATGTGTATGTTCATGCATCTTAAGACATTTTTAAGGCTTTCATCCCTAAAACACTTGTATGCAGAACTACTTCCTTACACCACCAAGTTTTTAAAATATGCTGTTGTTATTGTAGTTAGGAGCATGATGTGAAACTGTAATACTGTCAACAAAGTTAAACTTCCTTATAGCCATGCTTGTATAGAATATTAATCAACATCTACAAACGACAAACTACCCTGGTGGTTCAGGGGCCCTACACAACTTGCATACTTTGCTTTCGAGAGAGGACCATCACTGCTGATGACATATTTTTTGGATATACTGTACATCTTGTAGGACGGTGTCCATTCCTGCTCCTGGAGGACCACATTCCTGCAGAGTTTAGCTCTAGCCCTAATTAAACACACCTAAACCAACTTATGAAGGTTTTCTGGATTACTAGAAACTTCCTGGTGTGTTGGCGTTGAACTCTGCAGGAGAGTTGTCTTCCAGAAACAGGATTGGACACCCTTGCTCTAGGATTTTCTTCTTTCTATCAATGATCTTGATGAATAGCTCATCACATCTGCTCTAATATGGTGGTCACAGGAAACTATGTGTATACTTCAAACCATCAGAACTGGGTGTCCAGTCTTGCTCCTGGGGGGTCAGTGTCCCGCAGAGTTAAGCTCCAACCTGCTCAAACATACTTGCTTGGAGGTTTCTGTTAAATCAGAAGACCTTGATTAGGTGGTTCAGGTATGGTTGATAAGGATTGGCGCTATATTCTGCAGGACACTTGCCCTCCAGCAGCAGGATTGGACACACGTGACTTTGAAGAGCAGGGCTGGGCAACTCCGGTCCTCAAAATCCATTTTCTTGCAGAGTTTAGCGCCAACCCTGGCCAAACTCACCTACCTGCCTGTGGCTTTCAAGTAATCCTGAAGACATTGACTTGCTTGTTCACATGTGCTTGATTAGGGTAGGAGCAAAACTCTGCTGGAAAGTGGATCTTGAGGTCCAGAGTTGCCCACACCTGTAGAAGAGCATACTGAATCACAACTGATATAAACACTTCCTCTGCAAGAGAATTCTGTAGTGTACCTTTAAGATTGACATCTCTTTGGAGTACTCAAGGATTCTTGTGTTGTGTGTTTGTAGGATGGTTTTACTCCTCTGGCCGTAGCTCTTCAGCAGGGTCATGATCAGGTGGTGTCTTTGCTCCTGGAGAACGACACCAAGGGGAAGGTACGGCTGCCTGCCCTGCACATCGCCGCTCGTAAGGACGATACTAAAGCAGCGGCGCTGCTCCTGCAGAACGACCACAATGCAGATGTCGAATCCAAGGTACCTCCATCGATATACAGTCAAATCTTTCCATTAGTTTACAACTAGAACTTGATGGTGCTTTCCATTCAAACACATTAAATGATTACTGTGTTTTGGAATTAACACAATGTAAAACAATATCCATCTAAACAGACATTGTGGTGGCTGTAAATCAATGGTGCATGATGGGAGATGCTCACTGTAAATTTACCTAAAACTCAATTGTGTCATCGTCAATCACAAGCCAGTTTAAAGCAACTACCAAGCAGTTAAACCATAGGCAACTAGTAGATGCACCATCCAGTTAAGCCTTTGTGGTGTCGTGTGATGTGTGGTTTGTCACTCTCCCTCACAATGTAGCCACCGTACAGCTTGATGCTCCCATTGTGACTTTGTGAACATTAATTAGACCATTCTTTCTCCTCCTGTTCTGGTGGTCCTTCTAGATGATGGTGAATAGAACAACAGAGGTATACATGTACAAATTCTACACACCTCACAAAGCGCCCACATCACGCTGCTGCTGTGGCTGCCGCCCCTTCCCCTTCCCCTCCTGCCCCAGCTCATTGCTTTTTTTGTCTCAGTAGAATGGTGCTTCTATTACTAACGGGCAGCGGAAGACTAGCATGGAGAAGAAACACTCTGGTTTAGCCGGCGAGGTCTGCAGCTGAGAAAGTTACTTATTTAGGACAGGGCATTTTCTTTAATATAGTGTATGTGGCCATGTTTTTTGTTTGTGTAATTTCTATGCCACCAGTGGCCCAAATGGTATTGCAAGATCATGATTTTCAAAACTCTTCTGACATTTGCCGTTGGTCGCACAGATAGTCCTGTTCAAGAGGTTAACCTACCAGTGGCCCGCTTGTTGTTTCTTTACATTAAACTGCGATAGTTTTTGCCCCAACAACAACAATAAATAGGTTGTAAACAGTAGGAAAGTCTGTGCTGTTCCAGCTAGTTTATGCCGGTTTGGCTCTGGTCTAGCCGATGGACCAGTAAAGACATGCTATTACTTACAGTATCTAATGAAACTGTAGGATCAATATATATATATATATATAGGGGTGTAGCGATACATGTATTCGTATTGAACCGTTCGGTATGAGGCTTTCGGTTCGGTACTCATTACAAACCGAACGATTCGGGTAGTTGGACTAATCCTATTACATTTGGAAAATAAAACGGCTTAAAGTGTGTGAAATATAATGTTCTCAACAACTCAACAAGGCAGCCCGAACGACATAACAGGCCAACGTGCTGTCTGCCCCGCGATAACCTCCCCGTGCTGGGTTGAGTTGCGTCGAAAGAAGATGATCTTGTATCGATGATAGCCAGAGATATTGTCAAAAACATAAATTGTTGGCAATATTAAGATTTTTGGCATTTCCAATTAATGCAGGCCTGTTACATTCTTATTTTCATTAGGCCTATTATTATTATTATTATTATGAAGTTACTTTTATTGTTAAATTAAAATTACAATGAATTTACCCAGCAATAATTACCAAATAACTGACGTTCTGCGAGGATAACAAAAAATTAGGCTATACATTTACTCCTCAATTAAAATGTTTTTAAAAAAAGGTATTTTAAAACAGGTCTATACAATGAAATATAGGCCTATGATTAAAATATTAACACTTCAGTCATCAATAAAATTCAAGGAAATAAAAAGCTTTTATTTCAAGCACCGACTTTCAAAAACAATCTGTTTAACGCGAAATATGTTTATGTTTTTGAAATATGTTTTTCACTATGTAATATTAGAAATAGTTAGCTATATACCGTTATCAGCATATGTTGAAGTAGATTCGTCTCGTCGTCTCTGAGAGAATATGCGGTGTCAGATGACGAAAGCTCCGTCATTCTGTTTTTACTTTCACTTTCTGCATATAGTGAATTGATTTGAGATGAAGACGTTCACCGGCGTAACAAAGTTTGCATGTTGCTTGTGTGTGATATCCATTGGCTCGCCTTCATAGTTTAAAACAGAAATATTTCCAACATTGCGACATAATTACCCCCGTACCGAACCGAACGGTGACACCACTGTGTTGTATCGAACCAAACCGTGAATTTTGTGAGCCGTTACACCCCTAATATATATATATAAATACAGTGGTGTGAAAAAGTGTTTGCCCCCTTCCTGATTTCTTGTTTTTTTTGCATGTTTGTCACACTTTAATGTTTCAGA
>NW_015505400.1:1215667-1241680 GCF_001515645.1 Sinocyclocheilus grahami | reverse complement strand
CTTAATAAAATAAATAATCATTTAAAAACTGCATTTTGTATTTACTTGCAATATCTTTGTGTAATATTAAAATTAGTTTGATGATCTGAATCTTTTAAGTATGACAAATATGCAAAAAATTTAAAAAACAGGAAGGGGGCCAACACATTTTCACACCACTGTATATCTACACTGTATACGAGCGGCGCAACGTGACAAAAGACAATTGATCCCATTCTAAACAGTGATGTAGTCTACATTGGATGCGGTGTGGTGCGATGCGACACAACAAATCCGCGAAAGTAAACTGCTGCCTTGTTTTATTTATGACAAACTACAAATAGTTTGCAACGGTTGCTTTGTCACGTCCAGTGTAGTCAGCCTCAAGCTGTTGTGGTGTGGTGCCACGCGACAACTGTCGTGTCCGGTTAGACACAGTGTTATACTTCAACTGTTTTAAACTTTAAATCTAAATGCCCTTTAGACCAAAGCTTACCCCCGTACCGAAATGATCTGAATCTTTTAAGTATGACAAATATCCAAAAAATTTAAAAAACAGGAAGGTACACCCCTAATATATATATATAAATATATTATCTACACTGTATACGAGCGGCGCAACGTGACAAAAGACAATTGATCCCATTCTAAACAGTGATGCAGTCTACATTGGATGCGGTGTGGTGCGATGCGACACAACAAATCCGCGAAAGTAAACTGCTGCCTTGTTTTATTTATGACAAACTACAAATAGTTTGCAACGGTTGCTTTGTCACGTCCAGTGTAGTCAGCCTCAAGCTGTTGTGGTGTGGTGCCACGCGACAACTGTCGTGTCCGGTTAGACACAGTGTTATACTTCAACTGCTTTAAACTTTAAATCTAAATGCCCTTTAGACCAAAGCCCAGATGTCTGCTGTCCTGCAGGTGAAAGTAGTGTAGGATCAGACTCCTGCAGAGCATTCGTCCTGTCTCATGCATGACATTCCCCTTCTAGCAGGTGTCAGCAGAAACAGCTACTGACCTTCTCTTCTCTTCTACTTTCATCTCTTCAGTTTTCTTCCATCTCTTTATTTTGTCTTCTCTTCTCATCTTTTCTCTTCATTTCGTCTCTTCTCATTTAGTATCGTTTCATCACATGAGACAAGTAAAAAAAGATTGTCTCTTGTCTTTTTTGTTTTCTCTTAATTTCATCTCTTTTGTTTTCTTGTCTTTTGCCTTATTTCATCTTTTCTTATTTTGTCTCTTCTCTTCTCTTCTCTTCTCTGCTCTTCTCTTAGCTTCTCAGTCAGCATGGCTTCCAGATTTCTTCCAGCTGTCCTGCAACTTAACCGTTCTGATTTGCACTGCATGATATGTAACTTAAAATCAGTATTAACCACTTAAAAAACTGAGAATGATAGTATGATATTCATCTACATCTACAGCTCCAGCTCAACTGCTCTCTCAAATTTACAGCGGCTGTTCACTAGACATAACTCAATAATGTGCTGCAATTTGCTGTCAAATAATTGAATTTGTATTTGTTATTATAGTTAGACAAAGAAGCTGAAACCGATTTTTGATGTTTTAACAGCACATTGTTAAATGCAGTGCACTGTATGCATGTTTGCACACATAACGTCATGGGTTCACCTCCACTTAAGCTTTGTATGTGTGTTAATTCAAATTTGGCCTGAAGGCTGCTGTTATAAAGGCTTTGTACATTTGAGGAAAACACATCCTTTAAAATGGAAACACCCTACCATCTTTTGCAACCCCAGCATGGTGTGTAACTGGAGAGATTGAAGTAAGTTTAATATTTAGACCAAATCAAACAAATTAATCAGCTAGATTGAGTTTACATGGGGCGAGGGATCAAGTGAAGGATGTGTCTTCCCTCAGTGTTGTGCTAAGGTCATCTGTGTAGATCTGTTTTACTGATTTACTGCACCACGCCTGGCCTGGTGTCATCTTTTCATATGTAGAGGATGAGGTCAGGTCAGGTGACTTGGGGTCAGGGCTTTCAGAGTTCTGTATGTGACATTTTGACCCCTGTGCTCTATTTCTCTCTGTCCCTCTCCAGAGTGGCTTCACCCCTCTCCACATAGCGGCTCACTACGGTAACATCAACGTAGCAACCCTGCTCCTGAACCGCGGGGCTGCTGTAGATTTCAAGGCGAGGGTAAGGACATGAACTCCAGCTGTAGAATTCTGTAAGAGAGGAGTGCATTGATATGAACGGTTCATAAACTACACTGGGGTCAGAGCAGGGTCAGTCTCTATATACAGTGCCTTTTTTTGTCTCCATGTCATGTCATATTTAAAGCATGGATTGAAATGGCACCATAAAGGATGGTGTTTAGTTGTATATTTACGTTATTTAATGAAATTTTGTCACAATTAAATGACGTAATGTGCATTATTAAATCTCTGTTTAAATAAATCCTCTTTTTCTTGAATGGTTAATTCTCCAAAACTGTGATAGGATCAATTATATTCCTTTTTTTAAGATCTGCTAATTAAAATATGAATTAAAATGCAATTCACACTTGCAGTGACTTGAATACAAGTGATTGATGTTTATATTTTTGTGACCAAAATGTCAAGGTAATTCAAAAAGGGTCTCATTAAAAAAAAAAAGAATAATATATTTTGAATTTTGAATAATAATATATTGAGTTTTGAATAATAATATATCGTCTTAGAAAAAATAAGCAGGACAGCAGTTTTGTTAAAATATTTTCAATATAGATAGTCAAGTACCACCAACATACTAGAAAAAAGAGAGAAACACTGCAGATGCTCATCACTGTGTCAGTTAAAATATCAGATAATTTGACCTTTGTATGACCAGACAAAATTAGTTCAGTGAAATGTAATGTGCATAATGATATTAATGTGCTTGTGATGTTTGTAAAAACTAAACATGCTATTACTTTTTACTTAATGGTTACTCCACACGACATTCATTAATTAAAATACTTAAACAATTACGCTACCATTTAAAAGTTTAGGGTCAGTAAGGTTATTTTTTCAAATTCATATATATATATATATATATATATATATATATATATATTTGAATTTTCTATTCATCAAAGAATATTGAAAATAATGTATCATGGTTTCTACAAAAATATTAAGCAGCACAGCTATTTTCAACATTGGTAATAATAAAAAAATATTTATTGAGCAGTAAAGCGGCATATTATAAAGATTTCTGAAGGATCACGTGACACTGAAGACTGGAGTAATGATGCTGAAAATTCAGCTTTGCATCACAGAAATAAATGACATTTTAAAATATTTAAAATAAATTAAATACAATTAAATTGTAACATTTATTTTTTTTAAATACTACTGTTTTTACTGTATTTTTGGATCAAATAAATACAGCCTTGGTGAGCATTAGAGACACAAAAATAACAAAAATCTTGCCAAACTCCAAACTTTTGAACAGTAGTGTACATTTTAAACTAGACTTTTAAAAAGGTTGACCTTTTCTTTATCTTGGACCCTATTATGTGAGTAGAAAGCTTTCTCTAATTTACTAATAGACTGCTTAGCATTTTATAAAACATGGTGGACCCCATCTGATGTGAGGCATCATGAGATGCAGAACAATGTTATGTCACTTATGTTATGCTAATACTGTGTGGGACAGAATTTTTGAATGCACAATAGTGAACACTTTGACACTTATGGGCATAGTATATTCCAAAACATGGAGTCAGAGTTTGGGATGTCAGATCTATAGGATCACATTTCACTTATGCAGAGTTCACACTGCACGATTTTAGCCCGATTTTTCACTCTCCGACAGGTTTTGCGAAATCACCGACAAATGCCCGAAATCTGAGGCAAATCGGTGCTCGTTCATGCGAGTGACAATCACGCAGTGCGAATTATCAAAGACGCGATCTGAGAGAATCGCCGACAGGTCGCCGACGGCCGTGAAAAATATTTGACATGCTAAATATCTGGAGCTGTCTGCGATTCACAATCACACCGTGTGAAATGAGTTCTGACTGAAAAACACATCGGCGATGACCTACAGCCAATGAGAGACCAAGATACAGGGCAGCGGGAAGTTTGGGGAGGAGTTATATGAAACGTAGTTTCCCAGTAGCCCAGTGTTGCCAAATCCGCGATTGCCGCCGGTTGTTTTTTATGTCAGCAGGTTGAAGCGACCCCAATAACGTGATATTTAGGCCCTGGAATGTGAATTGTACCATGAGAACCCCACCAAAAAAATTTTTTATTTTACCCCCAAACGAGATTTTTACTGGGGGACCCCCTCGAAAGCAATTGGGCTATTTTTATAGGCTAGTTTTGAGTAGTAATTGGGCGGGTTTTGTAGTGAAAACCTGGCAACCCTGCACCAGACAGAGCTGTCGGCGA
Organism: Sinocyclocheilus grahami; assembly: GCF_001515645.1. Taxonomy (NCBI): domain Eukaryota; kingdom Metazoa; phylum Chordata; class Actinopteri; order Cypriniformes; family Cyprinidae; genus Sinocyclocheilus; species Sinocyclocheilus grahami. The sequence continues at coordinate 1,237,321 of NW_015505400.1, read as the reverse complement.
TTCTTCTTATTGTAAAGTCATGCAGTGTGTAACCTCCTGTCGTCGTTCCATCGTGCAGTGTGTGAACAGCAACAACTGAATGCTACCCCAGATAGTCGTTCAGTGTGAAACCAACAGTGATGCGACGTCTTTGAAAATCGTGCAGTGTGAACTCGGCATTAGGGTCAGGGTCAAAGAACGGCAGAGAAACACTGGTCAACATAGTCTAAACCAGTTCAGGGCCAATCTGTGCATGCAGTGCCAAAAAGGTTGTCTGGATCAGGTGTTTTATCTTCGCTTCAGGAGAATGATACGTGTGTTGTTCTGAGAGCAACACTGGCTCAATTTAAGCAGCTGAGTTCTGAAATGTATTAGCTGTCATACGGCAGTTATTTCCAATCCTCTAATTTGTTTTGCTGAACAACGGCACTGGGACACAGCACTGTTTGTATCATGCTTATCAGTGTGCAAGTGTTGCAGATCACCGTATGCCAGTGTTTCTTTAAAATAAATAAATACAATTTTGAGTGGGTTTTCTCTCAAGCAAGCAGGGAGTGGAAAATAAAAAACCTAGCAGTGGAGGAATTAGGGATTTTGTAAGCTATCACTAGAGGGTGGTGTATCCCAATACTTCTGTCTACAGTGTGACGATGTGCACTTCATCTGTGCCACTGCAGCTCTGGACAGAATCTCTCATTTGTGAAACATTATTAAAAATCTCTAAGATGGAACATATTTTGTTCACTAAAGACTTAAGGTAACACTTTATTTCGATAGTCCACTTTAGACATTCTATTAACAGCAAGTAACTTTGCAACTACATGTCAACTAGCAGTTCGTAGAGTATTAGTAGACTGTCTGCTTAATATCTTCTAATACTTTCTTTGTCAACTTATTCTACTAACCCTAAACCTACCCTAACAGTCTACTCTGAGTGTTAGTAGACATGTAGTTGCAAACTAATGAGAATTAGTTGACACGTAGTTGACATGTAGTTACAAAGTTACTTATAGTTAGTAGAATGTCTAAAGTGGACTATCGAAATAAAGTGTAACCAGACTTAATATCATGCTTATATGCCACCGGCAACATATTAATACAGACGTAGATGAATTAAGACACAATAAATTATTGAATGCTGTATTAATGTATGTATGATTTTAGAGGATTGGTATAATTAATAACCTCCAATAAATTGACACCATCAGTTTGCTTAGTAAAGTATAAAGTATAAATAGTAAAATAAAACAATCTCTGTTGAAACATTAATGCATGCTGTTGCTTACTACAGACTTGTCCCTCAGTTTGTAAAAAAAAAAAAAGCTCACAACACAAATACAGTTTTTAGTATATACAGTAGATTTATATTTTGGCATATATTTTGATATATTCTCATTTTAGATACATGTACACTCAACATTGATACAGAAATAAAAGTGTTTTATACTCCTTGTGATTGTTGACCTCCTTGTCAATGAATAAGAAACATTTAAAGTGAAAATTACGTTTTTAACATCGTATTTGCTGTTGCTATTAAATGATATTATTTAGCCATTGTTCTTTTTGACATTTGTATTAGCCAAATAATCAGGACCATATTAAGGACAATTGCAAAAACTTTATACCTCAAATCACAAACATTGTAACTGAAGAATTCTGTTTTCTGACTAATAAATATTACAGAGAGAACAATTTAACCAAAATAAGCAATGTTTAAAGGGAAAGTGCGCTATTTTTCAAAGAATAGAAATTCTTCCTTTAAAAATAGTTTTTGTGAATATCTATAGAAAATGTATTATTAGTTCATCAGATATACTACATAGAAAATGCCAGTTGTTATTATACAGTCACACAGCACCAATATAGTATGTGTTTACATGTAATCAACCTTGTTCTTTTGAACTTGATTATGTGTCTGACAATCTTTTTATTGTGGCAGAATGATATCACGCCTCTTCATGTGGCATCGAAAAGAGGAAATGCCAACATGGTCAGGCTGCTGCTGGAGAGAGGAGCTCGAATTGACGCCAAAACCAAGGTCAGTGCCGCAAGAAGTCTTTCTTTTCCAGCTCTATATTTAAGTCATCAGAGGAAGTGAGCACATTTATTGCACAATGGCGTGTGTGTATTGTATAGTTTATAAAGACTTGGAAAGAAAAAAAGCTGTAATTAAAAAAAAAAAAAATACATGTCAAGTTTCAGAGGGAACAAATTCAGTTGTCGTTAATTTGTGGCCAGTTTCATCTGCTTTCTTAGAAAATGCTTTTCAAGATGAACAGGGAATTTATCTGTAAGGGATAATTCAGGGATACATGCCGTTTGATTCTAATAAATGATAACAACTGCAGCCATCGGGTTACGTGAGTTTGGCACCACCGTCGAAGAGAAATTGCATGCAGATGTTGTGCTCTTCTCTGTCTCCAGTAGTGGAACGCTACCTTTCATTGTGTGTTTGACATATTGACACATGTCGGTAATACTGGGAGGGATTGTAATGTTAATGATGGCGGATGTTTTTGTTTTCAAACCTCCAGGACGGCCTGACACCTTTACACTGTGGAGCGAGGAGCGGTCATGAGCAAGTAGTTGAGATGTTACTAGATCGTGGAGCACCCATCCTCTCTAAGACAAAGGTTAGATATGCTGTTCTGCGCTTAAAAAATGCATATTCTGTCGTCATTGAATCACCCTCTTGTCTTTCCAAACTTACTTTCTTCTGTGGAACACAAAACTTCACAACATGAAGAATGTTCATGCTGCTCTTTTCGATATATTGAACGGGAACGGGAACTTTGTGGGCCAAACAGAATGAAATGCTGAATGCAAAATGAAATGATTGTGTCCGTTCACTTTTGTTATATGGAAAAGTGCAGCCTGGACATTTAGCTAAGCATCTCCTTTTGCCTTGTCCGATTTATTTATATAGGACTTTATACAATACAGTTTGTTTTAAAGTGGCTTTACAATAATAAACAAGAAAACAGCAGTGTTAATGTTGCAAAATCCATAAATTATGAAACAATATATTTATTTATTTGCTGTAAAACAGCTCTACAGGAGACAATAGTGTCATTATTTAGTTCATTTAATGGGCCGTTTACACGACAACGTTTTCAGCCAAAAACGGGAAACTTTTTATGCGTTTTGTCTGTTCGTTTACACGACAACGGCGTTTTGGGGACTGAAAACGCATATTTTTGAAAACGGGTTTCAAAGTGCAAGTTTTTGAAAATGCCACTGTTGTCGTTTCCGTGTAAACAACCAAAACGGGAATCTTCGAAAACGGTGACATCGTGCGTAGTACGTGTTTGGTATGTAGACATGCGCAGTACGTGTCGATTTTAAAGGCGAGCGCGAACAAACATACACAACAATGGCGGAATACATGGTACTGTTGTTGCTGCTCAAGAGTTTGCTAACACTTCTTCAGCAAAATGTGGATTTACTTCACCAATATTACAACCAAAAGCGGAGACACATCATATACAACATATAATCGTCACTTCCCTACAGGTACTGTTTACTAACAAGGTGACAGCGCCAACTACTGGCCTGGCAATACGTAGTACAACGTTTTTGCCCGTTTTCGCAGACATGTGTAAATGAGAATCGTTTTGAAAACGTTGTCGTGTATACGTGAAACATTTTAAAAACGCAAGGGAAAAACGTTTCTATTTTTGACTACATCATTGTCGTGCGAACATAGCCTTAGTTCAGCTCAATCCAGTTCAGCTTTTGTTACTCTTTTGTAAGTCACTTTGGATCAAAGTGTCTGCTAAATGCATAAATGCAAATATTACTGAATACAAATTGTCTTTTAAACCCCATATTAAACGTTTTTGTGTTCTAGTAAGGTTTTTTTGGGATTGGAATGACATGATGGCAAGTGAATGATATAATTTTTTGAATGAACCGTTCCTTTAAGTGTATGCAGATGTGACAATATCATTTTTTCTTCTATTTTTCCATTACATCACTGAAACACTTTCCTGGAATCTGAAAGCAAAGCAAAACATGGTCACAGACTTCTCGCCAAATTAGATAATATCCCAGCCGATAAGTGTCATGATGGAGCAATTGTTTTAGCACAAATAGTGACGTATAAATATTCTCTCGCTATTCTTTTACCCCAAATGTCCTTTTTGAGGGGGGATTATGGCTCTATTAGATTTTCAAAGTTTACTTTTGCTTCTCTGAATTCTGAACACTGTTTTAGATTTGATCCATCTGTGATTCCTATGAGATGCCAGATGAAAAATAGAGAATTGATAATTGAACGTTCTTCAGTTATTTTATTTCAGCATAACATAAATTGTTGTGTGATTCAACAGAATGGCCTTTCACCATTGCACATGGCCACGCAAGGAGATCATCTGAACAGCGTTCAACTCTTGCTTCATCATGAAGTGCCCGTGGATGACGTCACCAATGATTACCTGACAGCCCTGCATGTCGCTGCACACTGCGGACACTACAAAGTTGCCAAGGTCCTTGTGGACAAGAAGGCCAATCCTAATGCCAAAGCACTGGTGAGTCTTGCATTAACAAGTGGAATGTTTCAAAGTTTCTTATCCAGACCTTTGACTATAGGAATAAGGTCTGGTACACTTTACAGCTTATTTTGGCCAAGAACCATCTACTTAAAGGTATAGTTCACCCAAAAAAGAAAATTCTGCCAATTACAATTTGTTAAAAAACTGTATGAGTTTCTTTGAGCTGTTGAGCACAAAATAAGTTATTTTGAAGAATGATGGTAACCGAACAGTTGAAGGTAGCCATTGACTTCCATAGTATAGAAAAATACTATGGAAGTCAGTGAGTGGCTACCGTGAACTGTTTGGCTACCAACATTCTTCAATATATCTTCTTTTGTGTTCAGCAGAAGGAGGAAACATGTACAGGGTTGGAAAACATTTTGACAGAATTTCCATTTTTGGGTGAACTATCCCTTGAAATGTAAAGCGACCGACATTTGTTTTTATGTGCTGTTTAGGGGTTAGTTTATCTAAAATGCCTTGTTCCATAATACTGTTTACTAACAAGGTGACAGCGCCAACTACTGGCCTGGCAATACGTAGTACAACGTTTTTGCCCGTTTTCGCAGACATGTGTAAATGAGAATCGTTTTGAAAACGTTGTCGTGTATACGTGAAACATTTTAAAAACGCAAGGGAAAAACGTTTCTATTTTTGACTACATCATTGTCGTGCGAACATAGCCTTAGTTCAGCTCAATCCAGTTCAGCTTTTGTTACTCTTTTGTAAGTCACTTTGGATCAAAGTGTCTGCTAAATGCATAAATGCAAATATTACTGAATACAAATTGTCTTTTAAACCCCATATTAAACGTTTTTGTGTTCTAGTAAGGTTTTTTTGGGATTGGAATGACATGATGGCGAGTGAATGATATAATTTTTTGAATGAACCGTTCCTTTAAGTGTATGCAGATGTGACAATATCATTTTTTCTTCTATTTTTCCATTGCATCACTGAAACACTTTCCTGGAATCTGAAAGCAAAGCAAAACATGGTCACAGACTTCTCGCCAAATTAGATAATATCCCAGCCGATAAGTGTCATGATGGAGCAATTGTTTTAGCACAAATAGTGACGTATAAATATTCTCTCGCTATTCTTTTACCCCAAATGTCCTTTTTGAGGGGGGATTATGGCTCTATTAGATTTTCAAAGTTTACATTTGCTTCTCTGAATTCTGAACACTGTTTTAGATTTGATCCATCTGTGATTCCTATGAGATGCCAGATGAAAAATAGAGAATTGATAATTGAACGTTCTTCAGTTATTTTATTTCAGCATAACATAAATTGTTGTGTGATTCAACAGAATGGCCTTTCACCATTGCACATGGCCACGCAAGGAGATCATCTGAACAGCGTTCAACTCTTGCTTCATCATGAAGTGCCCGTGGATGACGTCACCAATGATTACCTGACAGCCCTGCATGTCGCTGCACACTGCGGACACTACAAAGTTGCCAAGGTCCTTGTGGACAAGAAGGCCAATCCTAATGCCAAAGCACTGGTGAGTCTTGCATTAACAAGTGGAATGTTTCAAAGTTTCTTATCCAGACCTTTGACTATAGGAATAAGGTCTGGTACACTTTACAGCTTATTTTGGCCAAGAACCATCTACTTAAAGGTATAGTTCACCCAAAAAAGAAAATTCTGCCAATTACAATTTGTTAAAAAACTGTATGAGTTTCTTTGAGCTGTTGAGCACAAAATAAGTTATTTTGAAGAATGATGGTAACCGAACAGTTGAAGGTAGCCATTGACTTCCATAGTATAGAAAAATACTATGGAAGTCAGTGAGTGGCTACCGTGAACTGTTTGGCTACCAACATTCTTCAATATATCTTCTTTTGTGTTCAGCAGAAGGAGGAAACATGTACAGGGTTGGAAAACATTTTGACAGAATTTCCATTTTTGGGTGAACTATCCCTTGAAATGTAAAGCGACCGACATTTGTTTTTATGTGCTGTTTAGGGGTTAGTTTATCTAAAATGCCTTGTTCCATAATAATTGACCAGTGTGGTGGTGGTGGGTGGGGGTTAATACAGTAAAAAAAGAATTGATGTAGAAACAATTTTCACTCAGAAATTGCACGAATCTCACAAACAAGCAACAGCAAATAATACAATTAATTAAACATGATATTTTGAAGTAGGAGACCTGAAATAGTATTTTCTTGTAAAACATACTCCAATAATCCAATATATATATTTACAACTTTGAAAATACTTTTTTTTTTACAGTATACAATCAGCCTGTCAGATTTAAAAAAAAGAAGTGCTTTCCAGCTTTGTGTGCAATATGCATCAGATAAACAGAGCTAACTAGTCTCGTAAAATCCCATATTCCTTTTTTTCCCTCTTTGGCTTCCACCTTAGATGGTACCCTCCAAATTTTATATGTGAGAACTTAGAGGGAAGATCATGAACATGTAACATGTTTTGTTTCTGCACAGCACCATGGCAATCTGTAAAAAGCCTCTTTTGGCAAAGAGCGCAGTGAGGACTGTCATGCTCTGAAGTAATGGTTACAGAACGGGCGTGTCTCTGCACTTTATGAGGAAAAAAGGAAGGAAGGAAGAAAGAAAGAAAACTTTAGAAAGACAAGTCTGCCAAGCATAGAGCAGCAGGAGCCACGTGTTTTCATTCGTCTGGAAACAAAGCTGGTTACGGGGAAAAAGCAACCCGATTTTCATTAGTAAGCTGGAGTAAAAGCCACCAGAATCTCTTTTTTTATCTCTGTAGAATGGTTTTACACCACTTCATATCGCTTGCAAGAAGAACAGGATTAAAGTGATGGAGCTGCTGCTGAAACACGGAGCGTCCATTCAGGCTGTGACTGAGGTGAGAGAGAGGTTTTTTCTATTTGCAGAGCTTGCTTTGCTGTACACTGTGCTCTCTTTTAATCAACAGCTTAATAACTCCTAATGTAAGAAATATTGTTTATGCCTTCGTAAGAAATGTTGGTTGTCTGTGGAAACCAGAGTCGTAGCAACCATTATAATTGGAGAGACTTTTGTCCCACCCAACTTTTTGGGGCATATTTATTTATTATAAAGTTTAATTTTACTTGCTTAAGGTGTGAAGAACAATGCCTTTAAGACCAGCCGACTGCATGTTCAGAACAAATCAGCAAAATATGAATGTTATGTCACCTAATTAATATTCATGAGCCAAGTTTATATGAATATTATGTCACCTAATTAATATTCATGACCCAAGTTGATAACGTTTATAAAATGGCCCTACTACATTTCTGATTGCAGACTTACTGTCCAAACACAGTAGTACCTTTTTTCCAGAAGCTTCCTCTGTGTGTGTTTTAGAGAGGAGAGACAGCACTCCATATGGCTGCCAGGGCAGGACAGACAAACGTGGTGAAATTCCTGGTGGCGAATGGAGCAGATGTGGACGCCAAAGCCAAGGTGAGCGAGAGATATGAGTCTAAGTATGTGCTGATTTATTAGTGATTTGGATAAACCCCTAACCCCTAAATGTTAAAGGTTGGCATGTAGTTTGCTCCAGTCGTGCAACTTGTTGAGGAGAGGGGTGTTGTTGTATTTCGTAGATATATAATTTTTGTCTGGCAGATGATAAACAGATTAAACAAATCCCACTTGTACTGAATGAGGGCCTGAAGAGAGACATAATCGTGGGCTCTTTTGATTTGAGTCACAAAGCAACTACTCAGAACACCCTAACATAGGGTGACCACACGTGCCATTTTCCCAGGACGCGTCCTTGCCAGGATTTGTTTTGGCTTTGTTTTTTCCTGTTTTCATGTTTGCTGAAGGTAATGATCGAAAAGTAGTTTGACCAATAACATGCAGGCATTGTACATAATGGACCAATCATGGTGTGTGAGAAGGTGGGATCTACGGTCAAAGTGATGCAATTACGTATACATAGGATGTGTGTTCGACTTAAAAGTAGCGCGGCTCAGATCGATCAGTGTTTGACATCAAAGTACCTCAAGAGCATTTTGAAAGCATAAGGAACCGTCTGTATGGTATTTTGATGTCATACACCGATCGGTCTGCACACGCAAACAAAGCCAAAACCTAGATATTTTAGGCAATATAGAAATCCTGGCCAGGACGCGTCCCGGGAAAATGGCACGTATGGTCACCCTACCCTAACATTCCCATAGCAACATGCTAAAAACCACTCAGAACACCTTAACATTCATAGAGAATTGCCCTGGCAACCACCCAATCAGAAGCAACCATATAGCAACACACTAAAAACCACACAAAAGCAATCTTCAAACAAAGTGGTAACAACCATCTAGAACAATAGCAACCTTGTAGCAACATGCACAACATCACTCAGCATATCGTAGCAATCACCTAGCACACCCTAGAAAAACCGCATAACAATGTGCTAAAACCACTCAAAACACCTTTTCAGCCACCTAGTAACACTCTAGCAACCATTAATAACATTAAAAATCTGGTTTAAAAATTCTGGTCAAACATTAACCACATTATATGGAAGAGTGCAATAGTCAAGTACCATCTGTGAAATAAGTATGTATATGAAAGACTTTTAAAGTGATGCATTATGTTAACACACACTTACTGTATTGTTCAAAGTGGAGTGTAATAGCTGTGGAATGCAATGCAGTCAATCTATACTAATAGGAAACATTTGCTTGTTTGCGGTTACATGACTGTCAAAAGTGCCACAATCCTCTTTAGCGTTGCCTCATTTAATTGATTTCTGCAGTCTTGCAAGGAAATATTAAAAAGTTCTAGCATCTTACAACCTCTACAAAGCAAAAAAAAGACTAACAAGTCTTACATGGGTGTGTGTGTGTAGGATGATCATACCCCACTGCATATATCCAGTCGTCTGGGCAAACCGGACATAGTCCAGCAGTTGCTGCAACACGGGGCTTCACCCGATGCCACCACCACATCCGGTTACACGCCGCTCCACCTGGCCGCTCGCGAAGGCCACAAAGATGTGGCATCCATCCTGCTGGACAACGGAGCATCTCTTGGCATCACTACCAAGGTCAGTCACACCAACAAAGCTGAATGATTCATGAAACTTGTAATTTGTGGTTAGATAATCAGTGAAGATTTGGCTGCCAGCTAGGCTATTTTTAACACACTTTGTTTACTTTTGTTTACATTTACTATATATAGAAGACTACACTTTCAGAAAAAAAGGTACAAAAGCTGTTACTGGGGTGTACCATTTAGTCTATATTTACCATTTAGGTACTAATATGTACATTTTGAGTACTAATATGTACCTTTAAGGTACTTAAATGCATCCTTTATGGGTAAAAGAGGTACAAAGGTGTACCTTGTGAGAAGGTGAAAAATAGGTGAAGGAAATTAAAGTTGACAAATTACACCTCTTTTCAAAGATCTAAGGGTTTAGCAACAAAGTTCAGTCTCTGTTTTGCAGTATAGTACAAATGAAAACGTTCAAGACTTAAAACCTTTTTATTGTGAGATGAGTCCAATCTGTCACACTAGAGTAAATTGTGCGCAGTGAAATACATCCAATGGCACTTTATCCACAGAAAGTGTTAAATCTAAGAAATATGGATTGATCTGATTTCACCTGCAAGATTTATCCTCCCTCATCGTTCTCCAAGAAAGTATGCAATCTGAGCACAATTTATGCTGTAAAAATGTATGTGATCTTATAGACTCTCACAAACAAAATGAGCCCATCTCCGAAGTTTATTTTTTCCAAATTTAATTTTACTTGTAATATAAAATCTTATTATTTGTTTATTTGAGCTCATCAATATGTCCAATTTCAACTTCCTTTATCAATTAACACTGTTTCAGGAAATCCATACAACATGGGAACGAAAATAGCATTCGCCAATTTTAACAATCCTTGGTCGTAGTGTTACAATGCATCATATTTCTGTGGCATATCTTGTTTCAGAAATGTATTTTATTTCAGATTGGCTAACGTTGATGTGGTTTCAATTAATCAAAATAGATCATACTTTGATCACACTGTTAAACTGATCCACTTTGTGCTGTTCAGTGAGCCCTGCCTGCTATTTTCTATGGTCTTGTTCTTTAAACAAGATTGTTTGATTGCATCCATTCCACAAGTTCGCCAACATTTTGCTTCGTCTGTGACATCCCTTGTGATGGGATGTTGATTTCTATCTGTTTGGTTTAATGGAGCAGACAGCCCCCTCCCTCATCAAGCTGCAGATGTGTTTGTAATGAATCAGTAAATGAATTGTATTATGAATAAATTGAGCATGTGAGCTGTGTTCTGCTGACAAAGTGTTATATCGCTCAGACAGGAGGTCGTTTCAAAATTTCACTTTCACAACGAAACACACTGCATCTCCACGTAATGGCGGCGGTGGCAACAATGCTACAGCGAGAATAAAAGATACGCCACCTTTCTTTGCGTGAACATTTGGGCGGTGTTATGCAAATCTTCCAACACAGTGATGTAGACATGTGAGGGCGTGTTTAAACGAGGCGTTTTAGGAGGGCGTGTACGAGTCTTAAATTTTATTAAGAATATCTCTTTGGGTTTGAGACTTTAGTCTTTGCAACTTTAGGGATCTTATCTATTCACGAACAGCTTGTAACACTCCAAAGAGAACGGAAAACTTGAAATCGACCCCTTTAATAAATAAAAAGTACACTTCAAATCAACAAAATGAAATGCTAAAAAAAAATTCATTTTGTTATGACAAGTAATCTGCTTTCTTTCAAAAATTAACATATTGCTGTTAGTGCGAACAACTAATTAAAACTAATGCAGTGTGTGGAATGATTTGTGAACACCTCTAGCTCATCATGAAACCTCTCGGAATTAAGTTCAGATAGCTGGATAGATATCCCAACACTAATACACAGCAGTTCATCACTGGCATAAATCATGTATCCTGACACGTTTAGTATTAGTATTTATCACACAGCAGTGTTAAATCTAAATGTTTTGTATATGAAATGCTTTACATCTCCACCCTGAACATTTTAGCTGACCAAATCAAAGTCAGTGATGGGTTTGCAACTCTTGCACATTAAAGAAAGGTCATCTCATCCATCACGACAGCTCACCAACCTGCCATGCTGACATAGGGTTTTGCTAGCAGTATGCTGTTATATTTCCATTACATGGAATATATTACAAAATGCTTTTACGGAACAACATGGCTGACATCATGTCCATTATTAAGGAACATCTGATGATGTTTCGGATCATTCGGAGTTGCTGCATGTGGGTTGTATTGGTTTTGGGTGTTTGTTCTCATTATGTTATTGAGCACAGGGCTTTCATTTCCACATTTCACAGTAAATAAAGGTCCATGGACTAGATTGGTGCTCGCCTACACTCATGCAGTGATTGCATGGATAACAGGACATCTTTTCTTTCTAGTTAAGACAGGAAATATACAGGCTTTAAAATAAAGACCTTATGTGATGGCTTGCCAAGTGCAGTTCCCTTTTATGTGTTAATATATTTCCTATTGAAACAGGAAGTTTATTTTGTAAATAGCCAGGAGTCATTATAATGAAAAAGTGATACTTTGAACCAATTTATAAAATACTCTAATTTGTTAGTCAAATTTATTCGTTTCTCAAATTAAATTTTGATCAATATGAATGAAAAATACTTATTTTCTCAAACACACATGCACATACACACACACAAAACAAACATTTATACAGAGTAAAAATATTTTTTATTGTATAGACCATACTTAATCAACATATTTTTAGAGAGGAGCCAAAATGTTAATTAATATATATGTCTAAATTTTTTGTCGTCCAATAAAACTCAGCCTTGACCACTGCGACTCTCAGCAGCTATTTTCAAGCTGTAGAAATAAAAGATTTCCCCAGTGTCCGCCTTCTGTGTGATTGTGATAGACATAAAATACTAGACAGCCATCACTGAGAGGCTGCCAAGTGTTACAGTGTGGGAATGTGCTGAGGAAGGCCAATGAATTGATGGTGTTTTCCACGACTCTATTCACCGCAGAGCAGAGTTTCCCTCCGATAACACAGCTGTCATTGGATATGTTTGTTCAGTGTCTGTAATAATTGTTCAGGTTAGTAAGGCATATGGTATGCTGTCCTTCAGAAACGGCAATCTCCAGATCAACTAAACTTCGACATTTGCCAGTTTCATAAATGCAGCATAAAAACCTGAAAATTGAGGTTACAAAATAAAATAAACATTATGACGCTAAATTAGGATCAGAGATTATGAAGAGGAAAAGGTGGTTATTAAAGAATCTGTTTTAGTTTTGGAGCTATAATTTTGAGTAAATCTCATCAAAACTGCTCACATTTTATATCAAAATATAAAATAAATAATAAATTATATTATATTTGGTATTATTTTCATGTCAACTAGTAATAATAATATAATATTGCATATATATATATATATATATATATATATATAGATATATATATGCGCTGCAAATTCTCACAACACAACCAAATACAGAAACGCGCTGCAAATTCTCACAACACAAACGCGATGCAAATACAAAACAAACAAGCAAAAACAGAAATGCGCTGCAAATATGCACAGACCACATCGGAAAAGTTTAATGGAAGCGCATATCTTTGTGTTGTGAGAATTTGCAGTGTGTGTGTTGTCAAATTGATGAAGATGTTTTCTTAATTTGCAGGTGTTTTTTTTTCTATTTGCATGTGTTTTTTTTCAATTGCAGCGCGTTGAGCTCTCTCGGCCACTGTATATATATATATGTATATATATAAATATATATGACTTTCAGCTTGTTAATGCATTTGATAGATCAGCTTTGTCTGACCAGAACTGCAGGCCACTGTTATATGTTATATCATACGGTCTGCCTTGTGTAAAACCAGATTGGTTACAGCAGTGCTTCATCTCTAGCTGGACGGAAGTTTATTCTTTAGTATTACTTAACAGAAGGAAACTTGTGCAACACAGATCAGTTTTTTTTTTTTTTTACAAATGTCAGTTGCGATTTTTCAACCCCACCCAAAATGACTTTTTTTTTCTAAAAGTTGCAACAGTTTTGCATGTTACGATGGATGACTTGTCTCTGAATTCTAGTGTGTAAATTTTAATTTTTTTTTAACTGTTTGTCTTTGCAGAAAGGATTCACTCCCCTGCATGTTGCAGCCAAATACGGGAAGATTGAAGTTGCTAACTTACTGCTACAGAAGCGAGCGCCACCTGATGCAGCTGGAAAGGTAAAAGTATCTATTTGCACTAATGGTTATAGATTGATGATTACTACCTACTGTATTATGTACAAGATTTATGGTATGAGTTTATGTCATCACGGCCATCCTTCGGTTTTTGGTATGATAACATGACCACGGTAAGAAATGAAGCATTCATTTTTCTTTCTAAGCATCTGTTGTAAGGGAGGGATTTTGGATGAGAGATATGAGTATTGGACATATTTAATCAAAATTCTTTGTATAGTTGCTAAAAAGGGTTTCATCTGTTTCTCAACTCAGTTTGCGGCCAATTAAATTGAACACAAAGAAGAAATAGCATGCTTATGCTGGCTAATCTTCAGTCTGACTTAATATATGTGCATCAAAGACATACAGACTGATGTACACTCATTAATGAATGTTGGCTATCATATAGTTCACTCTTAAAGTAAACTCTCATTCCAGCTTTCGTGCATTTGCATGTGTATGAATGGAAGTGAATGAAACACAAAATCAAGTGTGACCGCACCATTAAAACCACAAGAAATCAAAAGCAGCTGTATGCATTTAAAACATTCATTTCATAGGGTCTTTACATATAATATCTGCTAATCCATACATGTTATTTTTTAAATGCACTATTCAACATGTTTTAACTAATAAGTCTTTTAAGAAGTTGTTTTACACATATTCTGTGTTATAAATATTGTAAAACCTCTGCTGAATGTCTTTCTAAATCCTGGCAGCTAGTGAACGCTTTAAAAAAGACATCTTCCAGATGAAAAGAGGCATTTGTATGCTATCAGGATACATACTATCAGTTCCAGTTCCAGATGTTTCATTCACTAATGTGTTCTGGCTAAATGTACTCTTCTCCAATGTCCAGATGTAAAAGCTGATTGATTTATGATGGCACCTGTTTCACACACCCCACCTCTGAGCTCTTGGCCAATAATAGCTATGTATATTTGTGTGTGTTTTTAGAGTGGACTAACACCACTGCATGTTGCCGCACACTACGATAACCAGAAAGTGGCCCTCCTTCTGTTGGACCAAGGAGCATCTCCGCACGCTGCAGCAAAGGTATCAGGAAACCCTTGCGAACCACAGTTTCTCAACTAGTACATGCAAATCTCATCCAAAGGCAACCACACACACACATACACACACAAATGAAGAGACATGGCTCCAAACCAAACGGCTGCACACTTGGTCACACAAAACCACCTCCACCCACATTCTTGATCATTTTCGTCATTTTACTTCTAGTCCACCCAATGCAACCACAGATGATGGTAAGCTTGCACACATTGTATTGCTTTGAAAAAAAGGAAGTTCTTGAAAACTGATGCACTTGGTGGTTGAAGTTGTTTTGACACTTAAAGGAACACGGTAGTTCACCCAAAACTGAAAATTTGCTCACCCTCACGCCATCCAAGATGTAGATGAGTTTGTTGCTTCATCAGAACATCTCTTAATGACGGCACCCATTCACTGCAGAGGATCCATTGGTGAGCAAGTGATGTAAAGCTAAAGTTATCCAAATCTGCTCTGATGAAGAAACAAACTCATCTACTTTTTGGATGGTAATTTTTCATTTTTGGGTGAACTATTCCTTTAAAGGGATAGATCACCCAAAAATGAAAGTTCTGTAATTATTTACTTATCTACTTACCTTATTTATAAATCAATTCAAACCGGTTTGGCTTTATTTCTGCAGCAGAACACAAAATTTTGTTCTTTTTGGAAATTGAAAGTCATTGGTCGCTTAATGTTTTCACTGCATGGAAAAGAGCAGCATGACCTTTCTTCAAAATAATCCCTTTTGTGCTCCACAGAAAAAAGAAAGTCATGCAGGTTTGGAATGACATGAGGAATAAATGAATGAGTGAATTATGCCTAAAATAAATATCAGTCCTGTTTCCGGTCACCCAAGGTTCTGGGGTTTGTCATGATCTGCCAGTCAGTTCTGTAATCTTTGCAGGAAATGATTGCAAACTAAAAAAAATAAAAAATTATCAAGTTCCAGCTGGTTGCGTTGAAAACATCATCAATGAAAAAAACGTGGTCTGATTCATCTGTAATAAAAATGTACTGTAGGCTCTGTTCTAAAACCTAAAGAGCTGCCTCATTATCTACTGCCTACATAGGCAGCTAGGCCTTCTAAGGAAGCAGCCTAACCAATTTGGAACATCAACATAGGCAATAACTTGTGTTTCGCAAAATATCACACTGTACAGGGGACAGTAGGGACTGATGTTAGCATGTGGCTAAGCTAATGATGCGACAATGTTAAGAGACCCAAGAAATACTGTGTAAATTGTCCTATTTTTTTATCATTATTTATCCATATTGAATGAATCATATAGTATGTATCTCTCACTTAGTCCATCTTGGGTTTGTTTTTTCACTGAGCTTGTGCAGTACATTCTGGAAATGACTTTTCTGTGAATTAGACTGTGTGATTCATTTTTTTCTCAGAATTTGGCGAAAATAAGTTTTTTAGAGGTAGTCAAGAGTAGGCCTACGATGTCATATAATGTCGTCTACATAGGCCGCTCACTATGTTTTGGAACAAAGCATAGAGATCTGGAAGTTTACAGAATCAGTTCTCTCATAGTCTTAACACACAAGCCCATGTTTAATTGTATCCATCATGTTTTTTTCCTCTGTTTTTTTGTATGAACTTGAATAGAGAGTCCAAGTATTCACGCTTTTAAACCGTTTGCGTTGTTTTGTCCACCGTGAAAGGGCTCAATGTAAACCCTAAACAAATACAGTGACCCAGATACTGCCTTTGTTCCTCCACAAAGACCAGTTAGATCTGGCATGTGGAGAACACTAACTGACTTGCGGTTTGGACGGGACCGCTGTTCATTGACCTCACTGGCTGACACCTTAGCTGTTAAGAAACAAGATTGTTTTCTTGCACTCAGACTGCTTTTCTCCACCTTTCAACCATTGTTCCACTCAGTCTGTGAGGTTAGAAGCAAAGCACTGCTGTCAACATGTTTCTGTTTTGGAAATGTCATAAATCTAAGGTTTTAGTGTGCTTATAGTGGTTTGGCAGCGTGCAAGTTAGTGCTGTGTAGGGCTAGACAAAAAATATATACATTTTGATATGTTTCAGTCCTGTCCTTTGTCAATATTGAATGTATATCTTTATATATTTTTATTGTATGTATGTATGTATATATATATATATATATATATATATATATATATATATATTACAACTCTAGTTAAAAATAATCATAAAGATAATTTGTTATTTTTATAGTTTTACTTTATATAGTTATATATTTCTTTTTTTTTTTTATATATATATATGAAAAAAATATATATATTTATATATAGATCAAATATATATTATGACCCCTCCCAGAATGGCTATACGCCACTGCATATAGCTGCCAAGAAGAACCAGATGGAGATAGCGACCACACTGCTCGAGTACGGGGCTGATACCAATGCCGCGACACGCCAGGGCATCAGTCCTCTCCACCTGGCAGCCCAGGAGGGCAACGTTGACATGGTCACGCTCCTGATCGCCCGTGAAACTGCCATCAATCTGGGAAACAAGGTAAAAAAAAAAGAGCTCAATTATTTTAAGATGCTATTCCTCAATCCTACATTATTATAATATTTTTTAGTTTGTGACATTTTCCTTTTGGGTAGTGAAATATGTAACAGGAAATTATATCTGTGAAGCCCTTGTAACCTTAAAAACCTTTTATTTTGACTTGTGCATATACTTTAACATGCTATTGAAAGTAGTAGCATAATTATTAACATTATACTGAAAACAAAAACCAACATCAGATCAAAACTGGCCATATTTATTGCTTAATACACCTCAAGGTCACCAGTGTCAAATTATGGCTACAGTCAGCTTGGTCAGTAAGAGTGACGTACACTGATTAATGGATGCTTGATTTATGCATGATGTGTCACATCTGTTTGGTTATGTCACTAAATTGGTTAATGAATATCTGTATCAGAGTGGACTGACCCCTCTTCATCTGGCGGCTCAAGAGGATAAAGTCAATATATCAGAAGTGCTGGTTAATCATGGTGCCACAGTGGACCCAGAGACTAAGGTAATGGCCCCACACACACACACACACAGGTTTGTTTTTGTGAAAAGTGGGGACATCCCATAGGCGTAATGGTTTTTCTACTGTACAGACCGTATATTCTATTGCCCTACACCAACCCTACCCCTAAACCTACCCCTCACAGGAAACTTTGTGCTATTTCAGATTTTCAATACACTCCATTCTGTGTGATTTATAAGCGTTTTGAAAAGTGGGGACATGGGGTAATGTCCTGAAAAGTCACCTTCTCCTTGTAATACCTATGTCATACCTTTGTCATTATACAAATGTATGTCCTCATTTGTCACAAAAACACACACACACACACACACACACACTACAGTGTAAAATATATATTTTTTTAAATCACAAGTTTTTATTCAGCAAGGATTCATTGAATTGATCAAAAGTTACAGTAAATATATTTATAATGTTACAAAACATTTCTATTCCAACTAAATGCAGTTCTTTTGAATTCTAATTATCATGGTTTCCACAAAAAAATGTAAGCAGCACAATTGTTTTCAACATTGATAATAAGAAATGTTTCTTGAGCAGCAAGTTATTATTAGAATGATTTCTGAAGAGGCATGTAACATTGAAGACAAGTAATGATGCTGAAAATTCAGCTTTGCATCACAGGAATAAATTAAATGTTAAAATATATTCAAATAGTAAACAGTTACTTTAAATTGTGAAAATATTTAACAATACTACAGTTTTTAATGTGATTTTGATCAAATACATGCAGCCTTGGTGAGCATAAGAGACTTCTTTCAAAAATATTAAAATATCTTACCAACCCCAGATGTAGGTAAATTCAATTTCAGATGGATAGACAGACAGAGACAGACAGACAAACAAACAAACAGATAGGTAGAAGAACAGAGAGACAGGCAGACGGGTATGTCTGGCCAGGCCCCTCATTGGTCAATCATGTATAAACATAGAGCGGCCCCTGCTCAAGGTCATTCAGTGTGGCTCTTGGAGAGACTGTGAGAGAATGAGTCAGACAGCAGCGCACAGATCAATGCTCTACAGCACAATGACCCACAGAAAGCACTCCCTCTCTGACCACAGGCAGATGAATGAGAAAGAACAAGTGCATTAAAACTCACGTGTGGCATTTAGCGAGAAATTAATTCCAGTGGTGAATTGACACCTCCGCTAAGCTCCGCCCTCTTAGTTACTGTAGTACAGAAAAGAAAAGCTTTACAGAACATCCCATATGAATGATCTGGAGACTTCTGTGAAGTTTCATATGCAAAATGAAAATGAATGACTAAATCTCAAAAATCTCCAAATCTCTAAAAATGACTGTGGGTTATCAATTTTTATCAATATGTGAAAAGCCCATTAAGATGGTTAAGTGTGATTGTGTTATTAGAGATGTATGTATAGAGATGAATATACTATGGCTTTTTAATGTGTGCATAATTAATGTGCTTGACTTGAAAAAGAAGTCTAAGAGTAATGTGTGTCTCTGTGTTCTGGTTCAGATGGCATATACACCCCTGCATGTGGCCTGTCACTATGGCAATATAAAGATGGTGCACTTCCTCTTGAAGAACCAGGCTAAAGTCAATGCCAAAACTAAGGTAATGCTCACAGAAAGCAGTTTGCAGTATGCTTGAGACTACATCTCTTGTTACAGAATAGTCTTTTCTGATTACTGGTGGTCCAAAATAAAGATTTAAACTCAGTTTGTCTCATGTTCAGAATGGATACACACCTCTTCATCAGGCTGCTCAGCAGGGTCACACACACATCATTAACCTTCTGCTGCAGCACGGAGCCTCTCCTAATGAGCTGACAGTGGTGAGTGTGTCACAACAGTCTGAATTACTACACCTCTTCCAAACAAGATGCACAAGTCATGTTAAGGAGAAGTTTGCTGTTTCTTTTCTGAGCTTTCAGACCTTTTCTGTGAAAAAATCCCATAGGCTTACATCGAAAGAGCAGGCAGCCTGCAGTCATGGAAATCCTGGAATTTTCTGAGAATTTTTCCATTTCAATTTTGTTTTGCATTGGCATGCATTACTCACTTTTTTTACTGAAGGAAAAATAAAAATCTAGTTCATTAATTTTGAACATGTCACTCTGGTTTGTCACCACTGCATTGCTTTAGTCTTTTTTTTCTTCCAGAATTATGTTTATGTATAATTGTATTACATTATATTATATATTATATAAAATGGTGTATGTACTAAATTGCATATAATAATTATTTAATATTCTAAAGCATCTATTACAGGCATCACAGTAAACAAATAACAGAATTATTGAATGATAAGCATTTGCCAAAATTGTATTGAGTTAACTAAAATGTTATACATTGTCTTTACATTATTTATTTATGCATTTATTTATTTATTTTCCTTTAATATTGTTCCTTTCCCTTAATCTACAGAATGGAAACACTGCCTTAGCTATTGCCAGGCGCCTGGGTTACATCTCTGTGGTCGACACGCTCAAAGTCGTGACAGAGGAGACACACACTACTGTGGTGAGGGACTTTGTGTCATAACACATTCTATTCTGCAAAATACC
Organism: Sinocyclocheilus grahami; assembly: GCF_001515645.1. NCBI lineage: Eukaryota > Metazoa > Chordata > Actinopteri > Cypriniformes > Cyprinidae > Sinocyclocheilus > Sinocyclocheilus grahami. The sequence goes on along the minus strand of NW_015505400.1, from coordinate 1,216,989 downwards.
GTACACCAGGTGTTATTGTGCTTTAGTATAGTGGTTCTCAGACAGTGGATCGCAACACAAAAGTTGGTTGCAGGTCTGTTCTGAGTCACAGATAGCAGGGAAAAAACAATGCTGCATGCTAATAATATAATACATGCTTTATATTTGAAGCGAAGCAAAATGATGCCACATCAACAAATCACTTATTGCTGTTTTTCTTCTTCTTCTAGACTGTGATGGAGAAACACAAAATGAATGTTCCAGAAACAATGAATGAGGTTTTGGACATGTCAGATGATGAAGGTAAACAGGTTTTCATATTATTGTGGTCTATTATTTTCTCTTTATTTATGTACATTTAATTAAATTTTTGTTCATTTACATATTATTTGTAACAGTTTTCATTTAAATTACACAGTTCATAGAGCCAATGTGCCTGAAATGCTCAATGAGGACTATATTTCCGATGTTGATGAAGGTATCTCTTATTTTGTGTGGTTTGTTCTTATAGCACCTGCTTTTTGCTTTCTTTTTTTCACATTTTCCAACTAACCAGATCTTATTCAGTCTTTTTTCTGTTATAGACTCTTGTTGTACAACATGGCTATCTCTCGCTGGCTTTGTGCTAGTTGCTAGGCTACTCTTTATGAATATGAAATTCTTCAATATGCAAATATCTGTTGGCTTGCATATATTAAATCTGGGGTTTGCTATTCAATTAAGAACTGTATGCGTAATTACAATTTCACACATACCCTCTCTGTAAATCCAGCCTCTATGTGAAGGATAGTTTTCTTCAGAAGTCTTGGCTGTTAGATATTTGGACAGAAGTTTCTTTGGCTCAGTTTGTTTCTGTTTTGCAGTCAGAACCCACAGAGCTTCAGTGTAAGCTAGAAGGATTGAATAGAAGTTTTCCAGTCAGTGCCATGAATGACAAGTTTGTGTATCTGTTTATTTCATACTGTAACGTGAGGGTTATGAATGCATTTAATACTTGATAAAATTATAAAAGGGTGCTAGGGTGTTGCTATGTGGTTGCTAGGGCATTGCGGTGCCTTTTCTTACTTGCCCAAATCAAAAGAATCCACCTTCTAGTCTCTGTGATATTTTGGTCACATTATGTTGTTTATAGCTGTGCGTAACATGCTGTCTGAAACCTTCAACAGTTCTGACATGTGGTGAATATAGTTTATGCTTATGTGTAACAAGAATACAGCCCTCATTAAACCAGTGTGTGTGTGTGTGCGTGTGTGTGTGTGTTGTAGAGACTCGAACATGGTGTTTAATTAATGTAAACTGATATTCCTGCATACTCCCGAGGCATAACTGACATAACTCACATG
>NW_015505400.1:1200241-1214441 GCF_001515645.1 Sinocyclocheilus grahami | reverse complement strand
ACTGTTTGTCTTTGCAGAAAGGATTCACTCCCCTGCATGTTGCAGCCAAATACGGGAAGATTGAAGTTGCTAACTTACTGCTACAGAAGCGAGCGCCACCTGATGCAGCTGGAAAGGTAAAAGTATCTATTTGCACTAATGGTTATAGATTGATGATTACTACCTACTGTATTATGTACAAGATTTATGGTATGAGTTTATGTCATCACGGCCATCCTTCGGTTTTTGGTATGATAACATGACCACGGTAAGAAATGAAGCATTCATTTTTCTTTCTAAGCATCTGTTGTAAGGGAGGGATTTTGGATGAGAGATATGAGTATTGGACATATTTAATCAAAATTCTTTGTATAGTTGCTAAAAAGGGTTTCATCTGTTTCTCAACTCAGTTTGCGGCCAATTAAATTGAACACAAAGAAGAAATAGCATGCTTATGCTGGCTAATCTTCAGTCTGACTTAATATATGTGCATCAAAGACATACAGACAGATGTACACTCATTAATGAATGTTGGCTATCATATAGTTCACTCTTAAAGTAAACTCTCATTCCAGCTTTCGTGCATTTGCATGTGTATGAATGGAAGTGAATGAAACACAAAATCAAGTGTGACCGCACCATTAAAACCACAAGAAATCAAAAGCAGCTGTATGCATTTAAAACATTCATTTCATAGGGTCTTTACATATAATATCTGCTAATCCATACATGTTATTTTTTAAATGCACTATTCAACATGTTTTAACTAATAAGTCTTTTAAGAAGTTGTTTTACACATATTCTGTGTTATAAATATTGTAAAACCTCTGCTGAATGTCTTTCTAAATCCTGGCAGCTAGTGAACGCTTTAAAAAAGACATCTTCCAGATGAAAAGAGGCATTTGTATGCTATCAGGATACATACTATCAGTTCCAGTTCCAGATGTTTCATTCACTAATGTGTTCTGGCTAAATGTACTCTTCTCCAATGTCCAGATGTAAAAGCTGATTGATTTATGATGGCACCTGTTTCACACACCCCACCTCTGAGCTCTTGGCCAATAATAGCTATGTATATTTGTGTGTGTTTTTAGAGTGGACTAACACCACTGCATGTTGCCGCACACTACGATAACCAGAAAGTGGCCCTCCTTCTGTTGGACCAAGGAGCATCTCCGCACGCTGCAGCAAAGGTATCAGGAAACCCTTGCGAACCACAGTTTCTCAACTAGTACATGCAAATCTCATCCAAAGGCAACCACACACACACATACACACACAAATGAAGAGACATGGCTCCAAACCAAACGGCTGCACACTTGGTCACACAAAACCACCTCCACCCACATTCTTGATCATTTTCGTCATTTTACTTCTAGTCCACCCAATGCAACCACAGATGATGGTAAGCTTGCACACATTGTATTGCTTTGAAAAAAAGGAAGTTCTTGAAAACTGATGCACTTGGTGGTTGAAGTTGTTTTGACACTTAAAGGAACACGGTAGTTCACCCAAAACTGAAAATTTGCTCACCCTCACGCCATCCAAGATGTAGATGAGTTTGTTGCTTCATCAGAACATCTCTTAATGACGGCACCCATTCACTGCAGAGGATCCATTGGTGAGCAAGTGATGTAAAGCTAAAGTTATCCAAATCTGCTCTGATGAAGAAAAAAACTCATCTACTTTTTGGATGGTAATTTTTCATTTTTGGGTGAACTATTCCTTTAAAGGGATAGATCACCCAAAAATGAAAGTTCTGTAATTATTTACTTATCTACTTACCTTATTTATAAATCAATTCAAACCTGTTTGGCTTTATTTCTGCAGCAGAACACAAAATTGTGTTCTTTTTGGAAATTGAAAGTCATTGGTCGCTTAATGTTTTCACTGCATGGAAAAGAGCAGCATGACCTTTCTTCAAAATAATCCCTTTTGTGCTCCACAGAAAAAAGAAAGTCATGCAGGTTTGGAATGACATGAGGAATAAATGAATGAGTGAATTATGCCTAAAATAAATATCAGTCCTGTTTCCGGTCACCCAAGGTTCTGGGGTTTGTCATGATCTGCCAGTCAGTTCTGTAATCTTTGCAGGAAATGATTGCAAACTAAAAAAAATAAAAAATTATCAAGTTCCAGCTGGTTGCGTTGAAAACATCATCAATGAAAAAAACGTGGTCTGATTCATCTGTAATAAAAATGTACTGTAGGCTCTGTTCTAAAACCTAAAGAGCTGCCTCATTATCTACTGCCTACATAGGCAGCTAGGCCTTCTAAGGAAGCAGCCTAACCAATTTGGAACATCAACATAGGCAATAACTTGTGTTTCACAAAATATCACACTGTACAGGGGACAGTAGGGACTGATGTTAGCATGTGGCTAAGCTAATGATGCGACAATGTTAAGAGACCCAAGAAATACTGTGTAAATTGTCCTATTTTTTATCATTATTTATCCATATTGAATGAATCATATAGTATGTATCTCTCACTTAGTCCATCTTGGGTTTGTTTTTTCACTGAGCTTGTGCAGTACATTCTGGAAATGACTTTTCTGTGAATTAGACTGTGTGATTCATTTTTTTCTCAGAATTTGGCGAAAATAAGTTTTTTAGAGGTAGTCAAGAGTAGGCCTACGATGTCATATAATGTCGTCTACATAGGCCGCTCACTATGTTTTGGAACAAAGCATAGAGATCTGGAAGTTTACAGAATCAGTTCTCTCATAGTCTTAACACACAAGCCCATGTTTAATTGTATCCATCATGTTTTTTTCCTCTGTTTTTTTGTATGAACTTGAATAGAGAGTCCAAGTATTCACGCTTTTAAACCGTTTGCGTTGTTTTGTCCACCGTGAAAGGGCTCAATGTAAACCCTAAACAAATACAGTGACCCAGATACTGCCTTTGTTCCTCCACAAAGACCAGTTAGATCTGGCATGTGGAGAACACTAACTGACTTGCGGTTTGGACGGGACCGCTGTTCATTGACCTCACTGGCTGACACCTTAGCTGTTAAGAAACAAGATTGTTTTCTTGCACTCAGACTGCTTTTCTCCACCTTTCAACCATTGTTCCACTCAGTCTGTGAGGTTAGAAGCAAAGCACTGCTGTCAACATGTTTCTGTTTTGGAAATGTCATAAATCTAAGGTTTTAGTGTGCTTATAGTGGTTTGGCAGCGTGCAAGTTAGTGCTGTGTAGGGCTAGACAAAAAATATATACATTTTGATATGTTTCAGTCCTGTCCTTTGTCAATATTGAATGTATATCTTTATATATTTTTATTGTATGTATGTATGTATATATATATATATATATATATATATATATATATATATATTACAACTCTAGTTAAAAATAATCATAAAGATAATTTGTTATTTTTATAGTTTTACTTTATATAGTTATATATTTCTTTTTTTTTTTTATATATATATATGAAAAAAATATATATATTTATATATAGATCAAATATATATTATGACCCCTCCCAGAATGGCTATACGCCACTGCATATAGCTGCCAAGAAGAACCAGATGGAGATAGCGACCACACTGCTCGAGTACGGGGCTGATACCAATGCCGCGACACGCCAGGGCATCAGTCCTCTCCACCTGGCAGCCCAGGAGGGCAACGTTGACATGGTCACGCTCCTGATCGCCCGTGAAACTGCCATCAATCTGGGAAACAAGGTAAAAAAAAAAGAGCTCAATTATTTTAAGATGCTATTCCTCAATCCTACATTATTATAATATTTTTTAGTTTGTGACATTTTCCTTTTGGGTAGTGAAATATGTAACAGGAAATTATATCTGTGAAGCCCTTGTAACCTTAAAAACCTTTTATTTTGACTTGTGCATATACTTTAACATGCTATTGAAAGTAGTAGCATAATTATTAACATTATACTGAAAACAAAAACCAACATCAGATCAAAACTGGCCATATTTATTGCTTAATACACCTCAAGGTCACCAGTGTCAAATTATGGCTACAGTCAGCTTGGTCAGTAAGAGTGACGTACACTGATTAATGGATGCTTGATTTATGCATGATGTGTCACATCTGTTTGGTTATGTCACTAAATTGGTTAATGAATATCTGTATCAGAGTGGACTGACCCCTCTTCATCTGGCGGCTCAAGAGGATAAAGTCAATATATCAGAAGTGCTGGTTAATCATGGTGCCACAGTGGACCCAGAGACTAAGGTAATGGCCCCACACACACACACACACAGGTTTGTTTTTGTGAAAAGTGGGGACATCCCATAGGCGTAATGGTTTTTCTACTGTACAGACCGTATATTCTATTGCCCTACACCAACCCTACCCCTAAACCTACCCCTCACAGGAAACTTTGTGCTATTTCAGATTTTCAATACACTCCATTCTGTGTGATTTATAAGCGTTTTGAAAAGTGGGGACATGGGGTAATGTCCTGAAAAGTCACCTTCTCCTTGTAATACCTATGTCATACCTTTGTCATTATACAAATGTATGTCCTCATTTGTCACAAAAACACACACACACACACACACACACACTACAGTGTAAAATATATATTTTTTTAAATCACAAGTTTTTATTCAGCAAGGATTCATTGAATTGATCAAAAGTTACAGTAAATATATTTATAATGTTACAAAACATTTCTATTCCAACTAAATGCAGTTCTTTTGAATTCTAATTATCATGGTTTCCACAAAAAAATGTAAGCAGCACAATTGTTTTCAACATTGATAATAAGAAATGTTTCTTGAGCAGCAAGTTATTATTAGAATGATTTCTGAAGAGGCATGTAACATTGAAGACAAGTAATGATGCTGAAAATTCAGCTTTGCATCACAGGAATAAATTAAATGTTAAAATATATTCAAATAGTAAACAGTTACTTTAAATTGTGAAAATATTTAACAATACTACAGTTTTTAATGTGATTTTGATCAAATACATGCAGCCTTGGTGAGCATAAGAGACTTCTTTCAAAAATATTAAAATATCTTACCAACCCCAGATGTAGGTAAATTCAATTTCAGATGGATAGACAGACAGAGACAGACAGACAAACAAACAAACAGATAGGTAGAAGAACAGAGAGACAGGCAGACGGGTATGTCTGGCCAGGCCCCTCATTGGTCAATCATGTATAAACATAGAGCGGCCCCTGCTCAAGGTCATTCAGTGTGGCTCTTGGAGAGACTGTGAGAGAATGAGTCAGACAGCAGCGCACAGATCAATGCTCTACAGCACAATGACCCACAGAAAGCACTCCCTCTCTGACCACAGGCAGATGAATGAGAAAGAACAAGTGCATTAAAACTCACGTGTGGCATTTAGCGAGAAATTAATTCCAGTGGTGAATTGACACCTCCGCTAAGCTCCGCCCTCTTAGTTACTGTAGTACAGAAAAGAAAAGCTTTACAGAACATCCCATATGAATGATCTGGAGACTTCTGTGAAGTTTCATATGCAAAATGAAAATGAATGACTAAATCTCAAAAATCTCCAAATCTCTAAAAATGACTGTGGGTTATCAATTTTTATCAATATGTGAAAAGCCCATTAAGATGGTTAAGTGTGATTGTGTTATTAGAGATGTATGTATAGAGATGAATATACTATGGCTTTTTAATGTGTGCATAATTAATGTGCTTGACTTGAAAAAGAAGTCTAAGAGTAATGTGTGTCTCTGTGTTCTGGTTCAGATGGCATATACACCCCTGCATGTGGCCTGTCACTATGGCAATATAAAGATGGTGCACTTCCTCTTGAAGAACCAGGCTAAAGTCAATGCCAAAACTAAGGTAATGCTCACAGAAAGCAGTTTGCAGTATGCTTGAGACTACATCTCTTGTTACAGAATAGTCTTTTCTGATTACTGGTGGTCCAAAATAAAGATTTAAACTCAGTTTGTCTCATGTTCAGAATGGATACACACCTCTTCATCAGGCTGCTCAGCAGGGTCACACACACATCATTAACCTTCTGCTGCAGCACGGAGCCTCTCCTAATGAGCTGACAGTGGTGAGTGTGTCACAACAGTCTGAATTACTACACCTCTTCCAAACAAGATGCACAAGTCATGTTAAGGAGAAGTTTGCTGTTTCTTTTCTGAGCTTTCAGACCTTTTCTGTGAAAAAATCCCATAGGCTTACATCGAAAGAGCAGGCAGCCTGCAGTCATGGAAATCCTGGAATTTTCTGAGAATTTTTCCATTTCAATTTTGTTTTGCATTGGCATGCATTACTCACTTTTTTTACTGAAGGAAAAATAAAAATCTTAGTTCTACTTTATATAGTTATATATTTCTTTTTTTTTTTTATATATATATATGAAAAAAATATATATATTTATATATAGATCAAATATATATTATGACCCCTCCCAGAATGGCTATACGCCACTGCATATAGCTGCCAAGAAGAACCAGATGGAGATAGCGACCACACTGCTCGAGTACGGGGCTGATACCAATGCCGCGACACGCCAGGGCATCAGTCCTCTCCACCTGGCAGCCCAGGAGGGCAACGTTGACATGGTCACGCTCCTGATCGCCCGTGAAACTGCCATCAATCTGGGAAACAAGGTAAAAAAAAAAGAGCTCAATTATTTTAAGATGCTATTCCTCAATCCTACATTATTATAATATTTTTTAGTTTGTGACATTTTCCTTTTGGGTAGTGAAATATGTAACAGGAAATTATATCTGTGAAGCCCTTGTAACCTTAAAAACCTTTTATTTTGACTTGTGCATATACTTTAACATGCTATTGAAAGTAGTAGCATAATTATTAACATTATACTGAAAACAAAAACCAACATCAGATCAAAACTGGCCATATTTATTGCTTAATACACTTCAAGGTCACCAGTGTCAAATTATGGCTACAGTCAGCTTGGTCAGTAAAAGTGACGTACACTGATTAATGGATGCTTGATTTATGCATGATGTGTCACATCTGTTTGGTTATGTCACTAAATTGGTTAATGAATATCTGTATCAGAGTGGACTGACCCCTCTTCATCTGGCGGCTCAAGAGGATAAAGTCAATATATCAGAAGTGCTGGTTAATCATGGTGCCACAGTGGACCCAGAGACTAAGGTAATGGCCCCACACACACACACACACAGGTTTGTTTTTGTGAAAAGTGGGGACATCCCATAGGCGTAATGGTTTTTCTACTGTACAGACCGTATATTCTATTGCCCTACACCAACCCTACCCCTAAACCTACCCCTCACAGGAAACTTTGTGCTATTTCAGATTTTCAATACACTCCATTCTGTGTGATTTATATGCGTTTTGAAAAGTGGGGACATGGGGTAATGTCCTGAAAAGGCACCTTCTCCTTGTAATACCTGTCATACCCTTGTCATTATACAAATGTATGTCCTCATTTGTCACAAAAACACACACACACACACACACACACACTACAGTGTTAAATATATATTTTTTTAAATCACAAGTTTTTATTCAGCAAGGATTCATTGAATTGATCAAAAGTTACAGTAAATATATTTATAATGTTACAAAACATTTCTATTCCAACTAAATGCAGTTCTTTTGAATTCTAATTATCATGGTTTCCACAAAAAAATGTAAGCAGCACAATTGTTTTCAACATTGATAATAAGAAATGTTTCTTGAGCAGCAAGTTATTATTAGAATGATTTCTGAAGAGGCATGTAACATTGAAGACAAGTAATGATGCTGAAAATTCAGCTTTGCATCACAGGAATAAATTAAATGTTAAAATATATTCAAATAGTAAACAGTTACTTTAAATTGTGAAAATATTTAACAATACTACAGTTTTTAATGTGATTTTGATCAAATACATGCAGCCTTGGTGAGCATAAGAGACTTCTTTCAAAAATATTAAAATATCTTACCAACCCCAGATGTAGGTAAATTCAATTTCAGATGGATAGACAGACAGAGACAGACAGACAAACAAACAAACAGATAGGTAGAAGAACAGAGAGACAGGCAGACGGGTATGTCTGGCCAGGCCCCTCATTGGTCAATCATGTATAAACATAGAGCGGCCCCTGCTCAAGGTCATTCAGTGTGGCTCTTGGAGAGACTGTGAGAGAATGAGTCAGACAGCAGCGCACAGATCAATGCTCTACAGCACAATGACCCACAGAAAGCACTCCCTCTCTGACCACAGGCAGATGAATGAGAAAGAACAAGTGCATTAAAACTCACGTGTGGCATTTAGCGAGAAATTAATTCCAGTGGTGAATTGACACCTCCGCTAAGCTCCGCCCTCTTAGTTACTGTAGTACAGAAAAGAAAAGCTTTACAGAACATCCCATATGAATGATCTGGAGACTTCTGTGAAGTTTCATATGCAAAATGAAAATGAATGACTAAATCTCAAAAATCTCCAAATCTCTAAAAATGACTGTGGGTTATCAATTTTTATCAATATGTGAAAAGCCCATTAAGATGGTTAAGTGTGATTGTGTTATTAGAGATGTATGTATAGAGATGAATATACTATGGCTTTTTAATGTGTGCATAATTAATGTGCTTGACTTGAAAAAGAAGTCTAAGAGTAATGTGTGTCTCTGTGTTCTGGTTCAGATGGCATATACACCCCTGCATGTGGCCTGTCACTATGGCAATATAAAGATGGTGCACTTCCTCTTGAAGAACCAGGCTAAAGTCAATGCCAAAACCAAGGTAAATGAAATAATGCTCACAGAAAGCAGTTTGCAGTATGCTTGAGACTACATCTCTTGTTACAGAATAGTCTTTTCTGATTACTGGTGGTCCAAAATAAAGATTTAAACTCAGTTTGTCTCATGTTCAGAATGGATACACACCTCTTCATCAGGCTGCTCAGCAGGGTCACACACACATCATTAACCTTCTGCTGCAGCACGGAGCCTCTCCTAATGAGCTGACAGTGGTGAGTGTGTCACAACAGTCTGAATTACTACACCTCTTCCAAACAAGATGCACAAGTCATGTTAAGGAGAAGTTTGCTGTTTCTTTTCTGAGCTTTCAGACCTTTTCTGTGAAAAAATCCCATAGGCTTACATCGAAAGAGCAGGCAGCCTGCAGTCATGGAAATCCTGGAATTTTCTGAGAATTTTTCCATTTCAATTTTGTTTTGCATTGGCATGCATTACTCACTTTTTTTACTGAAGGAAAAATAAAAATCTAGTTCATTAATTTTGAACATGTCACTCTGGTTTGTCACCACTGCATTGCTTTAGTCTTTTTTTTCTTCCAGAATTATGTTTATGTATAATTGTATTACATTATATTATATATTATATAAAATGGTGTATGTACTAAATTGCATATAATAATTATTTAATATTCTAAAGCATCTATTACAGGCATCACAGTAAACAAATAACAGAATTATTGAATGATAAGCATTTGCCAAAATTGTATTGAGTTAACTAAAATGTTATACATTGTCTTTACATTATTTATTTATGCATTTATTTATTTATTTTCCTTTAATATTGTTCCTTTCCCTTAATCTACAGAATGGAAACACTGCCTTAGCTATTGCCAGGCGCCTGGGTTACATCTCTGTGGTCGACACGCTCAAAGTCGTGACAGAGGAGACACACACTACTGTGGTGAGGGACTTTGTGTCATAACACATTCTATTCTGCAAAATACCGTACACCAGGTGTTATTGTGCTTTAGTATAGTGGTTCTCAGACAGTGGATCGCAACACAAAAGTTGGTTGCAGGTCTGTTCTGAGTCACAGATAGCAGGGAAAAAACAATGCTGCATGCTAATAATATAATACATGCTTTATATTTGAAGCGAAGCAAAATGATGCCACATCAACAAATCACTTATTGCTGTTTTTCTTCTTCTTCTAGACTGTGATGGAGAAACACAAAATGAATGTTCCAGAAACAATGAATGAGGTTTTGGACATGTCAGATGATGAAGGTAAACAGGTTTTCATATTATTGTGGTCTATTATTTTCTCTTTATTTATGTACATTTAATTAAATTTTTGTTCATTTACATATTATTTGTAACAGTTTTCATTTAAATTACACAGTTCATAGAGCCAATGTGCCTGAAATGCTCAATGAGGACTATATTTCCGATGTTGATGAAGGTATCTCTTATTTTGTGTGGTTTGTTCTTATAGCACCTGCTTTTTGCTTTCTTTTTTTCACATTTTCCAACTAACCAGATCTTATTCAGTCTTTTTTCTGTTATAGACTCTTGTTGTACAACATGGCTATCTCTCGCTGGCTTTGTGCTAGTTGCTAGGCTACTCTTTATGAATATGAAATTCTTCAATATGCAAATATCTGTTGGCTTGCATATATTAAATCTGGGGTTTGCTATTCAATTAAGAACTGTATGCGTAATTACAATTTCACACATACCCTCTCTGTAAATCCAGCCTCTATGTGAAGGATAGTTTTCTTCAGAAGTCTTGGCTGTTAGATATTTGGACAGAAGTTTCTTTGGCTCAGTTTGTTTCTGTTTTGCAGTCAGAACCCACAGAGCTTCAGTGTAAGCTAGAAGGATTCAATAGACGTTTTCCAATCAGTGCCGTGAATGACAATTTTGTGTATTTGTTTATTTGATATTGTAACATGATGGTTATGAATGCATTTAATACTTGATAAAATATATATCAAGGATAAAATTGGTGCTAGGGCATTGCTATGCAGTTGCTTAAATCGAAAGAATCCACCCTCCAGTCTCTTATGATATTTTGGTCACATTACGTTGTTTATAGCCGTGCGTAACATGCTGTCTGAACCCTTTAACAGTTTTGACATGTGGTGAATATAGTTTATGCATATGTGTAACAAAAATACAGCCCTCATTAAACCAGTGTGTGTGTGTGTGCGTGTGTGTGTGTGTTGTAGAGACTCGAACATGGTGTTTAATTAATGTAAACTGATATTCCTGCATACTCCCGAGGCATAACTGACATAACTCACATGGCTTCTTATTTACATATTACAACCCTGTGCCCTAAATACACATGGTCACATGAATATAATCTCAACATTCTGACATTTATTTCCTGTATGAAAGTCTCTCTTTTACATTATCTTTTAGCTGGATGACGAAAAAAATTGATGAATCAATTTTGCTCACGTCACTAATTGGCAAGTGAATGCAAACGTCTGTTTGGCATAAAAACTTTTGCCATTGCTGACACTGCTCGCTTTTTCCACCTGATTCTCTGGCTCTCTCTCTGGCAGTGTGAAAGAGCTCAGCTCTGTTTATCCGGGCGTGAGGTACAGTATTAATAACTCAGATCACAGGCAAACCGCACCAGTACTTTACATTTAAAGTCCATGTTTACATTTAATTCTTTAGCACATGCTTTTATCTATCAACAGAAAATAAAAAATTAACTTATTTACTTTCTTAATACAAATTTTCTTGGTCTTATTAAGCATGCATTCTAAGTGCACGTTATTCCAAAATTGGCCATTTGTATTTTTAATGGGATATTGCAGCATTTATTATAAATCATTTTTTCCACGCACATTAAAAAAAAATAAAAAAAATAATTTACCCTCGTAATCTTTAATCAAGGCCTTTAAGCTTTAGCATTAGTTTAACTCTGATATGTCACAATTCATATTTTTCTAACATCCATAGAACTGCAACACAATTTTCCATCGAAGCCACGATTATTTAGATCACCTCAAAAGAAGAAAGACAACGATATCCATATACAGCACCTGTCGTACTATTTCTATTGCTTTTTTATGGGTTTATGTGTTCTTACTGTATTCTGGGTTCACCTAATTTTTTGAGTCTTTTTCTCCAGTTCAATAAAATAAAAAAAAATTGTGAATCAGACTACTCTGGTCGTGCTCGTTGGTTTTTGCATGCAACCTGTAAGGATATAAAATAACACTATAAAATAAGATAAAATAGTGACAGACCTTTTCTTCCATATTTTGACATACATCCAACTGTAACAGATAATAGAAAGTCAAAAATTGTAGGGCGAGGACTTGGTTCTATTTATCGGTTGTTGATTGGGTTTTGAGATGTGGGTGTGGCACTCAAAAGTGGAGGGAAGATGAAGGGTTTAAGTGGTCTAATTCTTGCATACGTCACCAGAGAGAAGTCAGTCATTTTCACTGAAATGCCCCATTATGACTTCTTTGATTAAACTGATTCTGAGGTAAAAAATAAATAAATACAATTAACATATGCACAAATGAATTTGATCTATAATCTATAATATGCATTTAGAAAATAGCGATTTTTCATTTCATGCCAACTTTAAAATAGCAGGGATTATGAACAGGATTGTGAGTTCCTGGAGTTTGTACTCTGGCAGCTCAAGCACGCTGTTCCCGGGGGAGCCGTGGTCAGGTGGCAGGCGGTCTTTTTCCGTTGGTCTCCCTCCTTTTTTACTGTTTGTTCTGTTGCCTGTAGAAGGGCTCTTTTGTTGTCCCTCTGTTGTACAGGGTCTGATTACACAGAGCACCTCAGCACCAGCACAAATTACCATAGAAATACGCCTTCCACTTCTATTGTATCCCACCCCAGCTGGGGGCTCCTGGGGCATGAGGAATGCCGAGATCCTCTGAAACTGCCTCAAGTGTTACCTCGCTCCTGCAATGACCTCACACAGATCAGACTCGCGCCGGCCCCTCACCGTTTGAATGTCCTGTCAGGCCCCGACAGAGGGGTGGGTGTGTGTGTGTGACTGTGTGAACGCGGACAGACAGAGGCAACTGGATCGTTTCAAACACTGTGGACAGGGCCGTAGTGAACATGTGGAAGTAATCGTGCTGTTTGGAGTTTACCGGATTGAGGAAGTGTGGCTTCTGGGAGTGAAAAAGGACAAAGAGGACCTGTAAATATTTTTAAAGCTGGCGTGAAGATGAAGGATGGAGTTGACTGTTCAGTGTAAGAGATCTTGTTCATCGTGAATGGGTATTTCTGATTTGATCACGCTGTCCAAAAACACACAACACGATAGTTTTAGAAAGTGGTAGGGAAGCCGAAGTGTGAGAAAGATGATGTCTGTGTCTGTGTCTGTGTGTTTGAGTTTACTTACAAAACTGCCACCAGAAGTAAATGGTTTTTTTAAAGGGTTAGTTTTAACGCTGTAAAATTTCTAATTAGCTTGGTAAAAGCGTGCTGTGTTCACTCATCACTTGTTAGAAATGTTTTGCTGACCTCCTGTTAACTTGTGGTAGTGTTCGGGGTGCTAATGAAGTGCTTTATTGTGTAAGAGGCAGAACAGATTTGGGTTTCTTTTTAGGACATTTCGCAATTTAATTGTGTAAATATCATTGTGTGTGTTTGAATGAAAGAGAAAGTTGCAGTTCCATGGGACTGATTTTGGGGGGAGGTGGTTGCCAGGGTGATTAGCAGTGGGGTGGAGGGGTGGGGGTGTCGATGTTGGAATGCTGTGCTCCCCAATCGCTCTCCTAACCTGCATTCACAGCAAAGTTGAATGTGGCCCAATTATGATTTTTATGTAAACAGTATGTGACGGAGCTGTTTTGTGAATGACAATGTGAACAGGAAATAAATCTGATTCAAAACTGATCATACATTCTGGCTAGGGTTTGTTCTAAACTTTTAACTTGAAATATTTAATTTATTAATTGAATTCAGCCCAAACAGACATTCAACATTCAAAAGAACAAACAGACATTCAAACTTTTTCGTTTTTTTAGTTATGTACCATACAAAAAATGGTAACAAAAACATCTAAATGAACTGGTTTTATTAAAGTCAAACATATTGAAGATAGTATTAATATTATTTAACTGAACAAACCTATATACTGTGTATACTGTTTTTCTCTCTTTTCTTGAACTATATACTTATTTTTTATTTTTTATTATAATTAAATGTTTTGCCATTTTTCCTGTATTCAGTGTACATTGTAAAAAAATGATTTTACACTGTAAAAAACAAGATTACTGGTTTTGCAAGAGAATACTATTTTAAAATAGTAGTTTTATTGTAAGTATTATTTTGAAACATAAATATTTTTCTTTAATGTATATTACATATAAATATATTTTAATCACACGTAAAATATAAGATACAGTGGGGCAAAAAAGTATTTAGTCAGCCACCAATTGTGCAAGTTCTCCCACTTAAAAAGATGAGAGGCCTGTAATTTTCATCATAGGTATACCTCAACTATGAGAGACAAAATGAGAAAAAAAAATCCAGAAAATCACATTGTAGGATTTTTAAAGAATTAATT
>NW_015505400.1:1185992-1198896 GCF_001515645.1 Sinocyclocheilus grahami | reverse complement strand
AGGATATTAAGTAAAGATCATGTTCCATGAAGATATTTTGTAAATTTCCCACTGTAAATATATCAAAACTTATTTTTTGATTAGTAACATGCATTGCTAAGAACTTCATTTGGACAAATTTATAGGCGATTTTCTCCATTGGTTTTATTTTATTTTATTTTATTTGCACCCTCAGATTCCAGATTTTCAAATAGTTGTATCTTGGCCAAATATTGTCCTATCCTAACAAGTGGTCCAGGGTCACACACCCCCTATAATATATATATATATATATATATACTCTATTTATTAGAAACGATTAATATATATTAATATATTTTATAATTATATGTAGTAGTAGTATTAGCATGTAGGTCATGTGAAAATCCTCCTCAAAATTCAGAAAATCATAATTGGGTGCTTTTTCTTGCAGTGTGACTGTAGTCTCCCTCTTCCTCTATCTGCATTCTGGTCTTCCTCTCTCTGTTTCTGTGACCCACTTCACTGCTGCTCCGCTGTAGTGTTTGAATCATTCTTGTCAGAGATGCATATTAAAAACAGATTTATGCTCACCATGAGCGAGCTACAACATATGGTCTTGATGTTCTCTAAGTGCCTTGCTTACATTTCTGGACTTATAATAATGTAATCTAAGCAAAAACTGCATGAATCTGCAGCCATGAAAGAGTTCGGGAAGTGTGCCAGTGACTGTTGCGGGATTGTGGGATCAGTGGGGGGCATTTTAGTCAGATCCAGCCATTCATTCTTAATGCCAACATGAAATCAAAATGTACTCTATTTACTTTGTCTTATTCCCCATGATTCATCGGTGCACATATTTTCAAAGAAAAATTGGAAACATGATGGAAGTAAGATGGGTTTTGTTGACTTTATAGGGTCAGTGTCTCTCTGAAGGGTGTAGTAATTCTTTCTTTTGCTGACAGGTGAGGATGCGATGACAGGAGACACGGACAAGTACCTGGGACCGCAAGACCTGCGTGAGCTTGGGGACGACTCCCTCCCTCAGGAAGGATACGTGGGATTCAGCGTTGGAGCCCGTACGGCCAGGTAATCTACTCTCACCACATGCAGAAAGTGACATCTAAACATTATTACAAAATTACTCTTCATCTGTTACTGTTGTCAGCATGACATACTGTACACAATGGAAAGCTGTAAGTGCTACTAAACTTGAAAAATATTTAAGGATTTATGTATTCGAGTTGCATATAAAATTTCCATCCATTTGAATCCCCACAAGTTCAAGTTCAAACCCCACGAGTCATGAAGTTATGACAATTGAGCCATACTCTTAACATCAGAATATCTGTAGGAATCATGCTGTAAGTTGTATTGGCATCAGTGCTAATTTCCTACTAATATAGTTCAGGATTAGTAAGCATTATGTATTTGGGCAACACCATTTTATAATATCTGGACTGTTGGACCAGGTTAACAGACCACGTAAGATAAGAGAAGAGCCATTTAAAGGGATAGTTCACCCAAAATGTGCTTGTCCTCATGTTGTTCCTGACACATGTGACTGTTTATCCCTGTAAAACAAAATTAGATGTCTTGAAGAATATTAACTCACAATAACTATCATCTAAATGATCTGGTTTCTGAATGGAGAGTATTCATGGCCACAGTACCCAGCTGTTAGTTCCTGATTCCTGTCTTATTTATAAGTACACTCTTTATTTACATTGTGTGTTGGCCGTCTGCTGTCATCTTTTGATTCAGTACCTTGTGCTGTTGAGTGAGAAGGCCGTAGCTAATGTTTAACCTACATGTAACTCGCTTCAGGGGATTTTCCCTCCAACAAACAGAAGTTTGACAGCATTCAATAATCGAAAGGGTTGAGTGAGATTTCAAACTATTGTACACGCAAGCCACAAACTAGGAAATTACAGTCATGTTCAATAACAGCCCCCAGCATTTGACACTGAGAGGACCCTTTTTTTATCGAATGACTTCACATTATTGGTGGAAAAGCGCATTTTATCTTTTGAAAATAAATTGTCTCAGTGAAAACGAGAATCATGTGCTAGAAATGCTTGGTTTGGATGTGATATGTTGCCTTTTTGGTTTATTCTTTAAAGGGGTCATACCATAATTTTTAGGATTCATCATATTGTTTTTCGACTGATATCTGTAATTATTTTTCATTTATCAGCATCGTCCAATATTGGAAAGATATTGCCCAATATTAAATGCCCATATTTAATTAATCATGTGCATTGATTAATCAAAATGGCAATATTTTTAATCCTTTTCTTTATATTTTTTCCTATTATTTATAGTTTTTTTATTTAGAAAATTATTATTTATTGTTGTTTTTAGTGTTTTATATTGTTTTTTTTTTTAAAGATAAAGTAGTATAAATGTATTTATTTATTTATATTTATTTATTGGCCATAACAAGAAGAAATTATCAGCCTATTTCTATCGGTTAGAATTTCAATATTGTCCTTCCCTAATATATATATATATATATACAGTATATATATATATATATATATATAGTCATATTTTAGTTTTTTATTGTATAAATGCTTTATGAAATAAACTGGACATTCTTTGTGTCTGTTCCTTTAAGAAACATTTTCTTTGGATGTGAAATGAGATACAGCACTTTGCGTTTACTCATGTCATGGGAGTCATGGGATTCTGGCATAGGACCTGGAATTTTGCAAGGATTTACAAATGTAGCAGCGCCATAAACATAACTATGATCATAAAGGTTGAATGTTCAGGCACAAATGTAGTGATGTTCAGTTGTCATACAGAGAATTGAGATATAGGCATACTATATGATACACACTTCTTTAGTGTGTAGGGAATCCTATCTGTTTTCCTTTCTTTACATGTGCCAAATATCACATCCTAATGGATTAAAGAGTAAAAAAAAAATTGTTAATTAGTATGTATGAAAGTACAGCACAATGCAGCCCCAGACATGAGAGTCTGTCTCATTCAACCACTGCATTTCTGATTTGCTGCCTTCAATTTCCTCTGTTCTTCCTCTTCCATTCCATAGTCCTAAAGTCAGGTAAGAGGGCATGATGCTTCCAACCCTTCCCATCCCTTATCCCAAGTCATTCTAAAACCATGGATCGTTGTCGTGTACTGTGCTTTGTACATTGTTTTTCATTTGATGAAGAATACACATTCTGTCTGTGGACTATGGTTTCATTTTGATTTTAGGTTTTGTGTTGACAGTTTGGTGTGTGAACCTGATTTGTCAAGTTTTAATTTTTCTTTTCAGGTTTGATTGCTGTAAACATTTCAGTTTTTGTTCGCTTGAGTCCAGTTACTGTACCAAATAGTTTCTTAATGTAGCTTCCAGGGATGCATGAAGAGCCTCATCAGCTGAATCAAATTTCATCCATTTAAATCAGTAAACTCACAGACCACAGTGACATGCTCACAAGAAACAGATTCTCCTTCGGCAGCTAGGCAATGCGAACTGAGAACCCGCGTCATATTTTTTTCTGATTGGGCACAGCCGTTGGAAATAGCGCGCGCATGTTAGCTCAGTCCGCATTAATGCACCTGGCCTTACTGCAAATAGAAATGAAAGCTAGAGTCAAGATACAGTAAACAACTTCCAGATCTGGTTTAGCTTCGGTGCAGTTTTATTTAATTTTATTGTAAATTGTCCATTTGCTAGCTCCACACCATTATTTACTGTTACTCACAAACACTATTTACAGTTACTCTTAAACAGCTTTAAAGGGTTAGTTCACCCAAAAATGAAAATTCTGTCATTAATTACTCACCCTCGTGTTGTTCGAAACCCGTAAGACCTTTGTTCATCTTCGGAACACAATTTAAGATATTTTTGATGAAATCTGAGGGCTCTCTGACCCTCCTATAGACAGCAAGGTAACTACCACGTTTAAGGTCCAGAAAAGTACCAAGATGATCGACAAAGTAGTCTGTATGACATCAGTGGTTCAACTGTAAAGTTACGAAGCTACGAGAATACTTTTTTGCGCAAAGAATACAAAAATAACGACTTTATCATGACGCGAGCGTGTGGCGTCATTACGCCGGATCTGGGTCAGCGCCGCCACACACTCGCGTCATGATACTGTCGTGAACGCGCGTCCACAAGTGATGCAGTAGAGACGAAAATGTGAAATAAAGTCGTTATTTTTGTTTTCTTTGTGCAAAAAAGTATTCTCGTAGCTTCGTAACTTTACAGTTGAACCACTGATGTCACACGGACTACTTTGTCGATCATCTTGGTACTTTTCTGGACCTTGAACGTGGTAGTTACCTTGTTGTCTATGGGAGGGTCAGAGAGCCCTCAGATTTCATCAAAAATATCTTAAATTGTGTTCCGAAGATGAACGAAGTTCTTACAGGTTTCGAACAACACGAGGGTGAGTAATTAATGACAGAAATTTCATTTTTGGGTGAACTAACCCTTTAAGGAATGCCCCATATGAATAGTAGATTTTCATGAACAGAGTTATTTTTTTTGTCAAATGTGCTCAAAGAGCAGTAAAAAAAGCGATGGATTGAAATATGCTGAATTGCAATGTTGCATAGCATTATAATCTTTCAGTTTATCAGTATTGTCTGATTTTGGATGTATTTGGGTGTTGTTGCATATATTTATTTGTGCTCATTTCCCTTTATTTTACATTTAGATTTCTTTTGCCATCATCTAATGTTTAAAGTTAAAGTTAATCTTTAAAAACACTTGTAATTTAATTATTTTAAGTTCAATTGAATTAATTAATAACACTTTTAGGAAATCTATATATTTATCGTACTTTATAATGCTGATGCCTAAATTCACTTTAAATATTTATTTTTTTCTACACAAAATAGTAAAGAATTTTAATAATTTTAATAAAGTCATAATGTCATTGACTTATTATTAAAATGATCAGCTTATTGTATTGGCTAGAATGTAAAAAATCTGTGCATTTCTATCGACACCATAGTGACAAAAATCAGTGCATAAATGAAATGATGTTAGGTTAGAAGTATTTAATTTAATTTAAAGTAAATGCAGATGTTCTTACTAATGTTTTGCATGTTTATTTAGGAGTGAGATCAGTTTAATCCACAGCATGAACTTCTCAAGATGTATTTAAAGATTTGGGTAGTGAAAAAGTACCATGCTTATTTTCTCCAACTATTATAAGTGGTATGTGGTATTTTTGGTTAATTTCTGTAAATCTCCATTTTAAACCACCCAAACACGCAGATGCTCCTTAGATTTACTTTATACAATTGCAAAATTTTATCTAATAATGTGTGACTATGTGGCAGCATAGGAGTAGGATTTAAACATTTAACAAAGGACCAATTGCATATTTTTAAAAACAGTCTGGCACACATTTGTGTCTCATTCATTCAGTCATTACAAATATTCACCAGCGTATCATTTAAGATGCTACACATCTGTTAATTATTCTCTAGACATCTATTCTCTCAATGTCTAACCCATCACACCACTACACGTATCTGTCTTGTGGGTTCGATCCTTGTTTTGGCTATTGTGCATCAATTTCCCTGGAAGTTGCATGCAATAATAAATGTTTTTGTTTTGTGTGTGTGTGTGTCTGTGTGTGTGTGTGTGTGTGTTTTGTGTGTATTTCACTGTCACTCCCCCGCACTGTATGGTATTAATGTAAATGCCAACAGCCTGCGCTCCTTCAGTTCGGATAGGTCCAATACACTCAACCGGAGCTCCTTCACCCGTGACAGCATGATGATCGAAGAGATCCTGGCACCAACTAAGGACACGGTACGCCCTCTTTCTCCTTGAGTTTTTAGATTTTGCGTCAGCTTAGTGCTGTCTGTTGAGTCTTTTATATCATGTGGATTTTAAATCATGTTCAGCATACCTTACTCTAAACCAGATACTTATTTCAACAAAGAAATACAAATTCTGTACTAACAAAAAGAGTACCAGTGGTAGGGAAGTACCATAATACCATGAAATGTGAATACAGTAATTATTCAATATCTTTGTATATAGCAAAATATTAGATTAGTGTTATATTTATGTACTTTAAAAGAATATACTTACTGTAAGTCTGAACTGAATGTAATATTTATGGACACTTAATTGCACTTAATTTACAGTTAAATAAAATGTAATGCAGTTAACAGCTGAACTGTGCTTTTTTATACATTTAAGTAGAACTTAAGCACGTCTTTATATGTAATTTCATAATTACTTTTATTGTCTTTGAAATATACTGCTGAATGTACTGACACGCATTTATGGTTACTAAAATATAATTGTGGCATATAAAATATAATTGTGACATATGTAATTTCTGTTGTATGTCATGTATTTAAATATATTTGTAATTACACATTTGTAATAATGAAGTTGCAATTTAATACATTTAAAAAGGAATATCAAATAAAAATAAGACACCACAGTTGAAATTATAATCAAGTACTTTACATGTTACTTAAGTATGTTAGTCAACACATCGCAATACAGTAAGTGTACTTCTTTAAAGCATGCCAAAAGAATATTGGTAACACTTTACTTAAAGCCTTTATGTATAATGCATTTTAAAGTAATAAAGCAACTCTCCAGTGTGTTCATGTTTTTGCTCACATCTGATCTCGACGGACTAAACAGAATGATGTAATGCTAGTTCAAAGGTGTTTACCAGCCTGAGCAAACTTTTCCAAAAAGTTTCCCTTGGCAAGCTGTTTTGAGCTCGTGAAACTCCATTTTTTTGGCCTGATTTTGTTTGAAAAGACATCACACCAGTTTGTTTTTTGATTTCACTTTAAGTGTATCAGGGCCTTTAGAATTCAGTGCAAATTATTTCTCATTTGTGAAACTGAAGTATGCTGTTTCCAATTCCAATTATGCTTATCGTTTCCGATTCTTAAAGATTCCCCGTTTCTATTTCAATAGAATTTCAAGGTATAAAAAAATGAAGTCAAACATTTAGATATCAACCATATTTATTCTGTGTTTTCTGTGGCCTTCTGACAGCAGCAGGAATATTAGGCTGCTGTCACTTTAAGACCTAATACACATGCCTTTTCTTTCTCAACTGTTTACATTCACTTAAGACAAAACCAACTGTGCACATGAGGATATTTTGACAATTTTGTGGGTATTTGACTGTTCAAGCGGAAGAAGATGCGAAAGAGAACTCAATTATGAGTTCCTCTGTATGAGAGATGACTTTTTGTGACCGCTCTTTGGATAACAGCACATAAGTGTCGAATTGAGTTCTCTTCCATTTCAATGGTTTAAAATCACATTAAATCGCACTTGAATATATAATCGGAATCAAAATGTACTTGTCTAATCAAATACACAGTTCTCTGAACTTTGGAACTCGGTTCTCTTTCTTTCCCAGATTCATTCCTTCTCTTCAATGTATTATAATAGAGACAAAAATAAACAAATGTTTTTGTGTTAGTGCTTATATATATATTTTTTTTCCATATTCCATATTTCCACTTGTTTCTTTGCAGCATTTCTCCCTCACTCCTTCAGTACGACAACAGGTGATGGTTGATCACGTGATCACAGTTTTTCCTCCCTGTGTTTGTGTTGTTGCTGTTCTCAACTCAACTTCTAGAGAGACACAGCCCTAAATCAGTGTAGATCACTATTTGATAACATCATAAGCCAAAGAAACCATAAGACCTACTGTACACACGTATATCATTGTCGCTTATTGTTTTTAAATTCATTTTTATTATAATGTACTTTATGCTATAATGTTAAAATGGGGTAAAACAATTGTGATTTCCGTAGCAATGAGTGTTTTAGCAATACAAATACAAACTGCTGAAAATAGATAAAAATATAGAATAAAAATAAAAGATTTACATTGTGACACCTTAACAGTTTAATTGAATTCTGATTCTTTACTGTAAACTAATTGTAACCGTCTTTGTTAGTACAATGTCTAACTATCCAACCAATATTCTCTACCTCACTAACTTCTCACCAGGTGCATGGAATGATCCCAGATCACTTCTTCTCTGATTTTCTCTCTGAAATTTGTTTGTGAGTGTGTTTTTATCACAGCATGGGACAACTCATCTCTGAGAGCCTGCAAGATGCAGAATCACTCTTTATCATCTCTTATTGGATCATTTTCCTCCCGCAGGTTTTTGGTGAGCTTCATGGTGGATGCCCGCGGCGGTTCCATGCGAGGAAGTCGCCACAATGGTATGCGCATCATCATCCCGCCCCGCAAGTGCACTGCGCCAACACGTATCACTTGCCGTCTGGTCAAGAGACACAAGCTGGCGTCCCTGCCGCCCATGGTGGAGGGAGAGGGGCTGGCGAGCCAGCTGGTGGAGGTGGGCCCAGCGGGGGCTCAGTTTCTGGGGTAGGTTTCACCTTCATGCCCATTTCACTCCAGCTTTTTCTTATCATTTCCATGGAAAGCATCTGTGTTTGGTAGTGTGTGTCGGTGAAGTGTTTCAGCAGTGACAAAGAGCGGCTTTGCCCACCATTGTTGTCATGCCAGTGCCCTGGTACATGACACTGACTCAGCGATGTACAGTAAAGTACCTTGACCCTTTCCTTAACTCTATTTCCTACAATGGGATCCTGCAGCTCATCAAAGTTCTCTAGTAAATATCTTGAGGACTGCTGAAAGAGCTCAATCATTTTAGTAATAAGTGTTTTAAAATGACACATATTGGCTCTGTTCTAGAACTTGGTGAGCTGCCTACAAAGACATGGTTAACAGGGTAAACATTTTTATTTTTAAGTAGATATCATCATACTTTCCCCTGTCGGTTAAACACAGTACATTAAAGGGATGGTTCACCCAAAATTGAAATCTTTTGTCATCATTTACTCAATGCTCAAGTTCTTTCAAACCTGTATGAGTTTCTTTCTTCTGCTGAACACAAAAGAAGATATTTTAAATAATGTTTGTAACCAAACAGTTGACAGTAGCCGTTTACTGTAGTGTTTTTACAATTTAATTCAATGGCTGCCATCAACTGTCTGGTTTTCTTTTGTGTTCAGCAGAAGAAACAACCTCATACAGGTTTGGAAAAACTTGAGGGCAAGTAAATGATGACAACATTTTTTTTTTTTCATTTTTGGGTGACCTATACCTTTAAGACAGTTGTTTTGGATTACATTTTCAGATTTTTTTTTTATATGCAAATGATTCATTATCTAATTAGTCATTAATTTGCATACATTTCCAGAATAGAAATTTGAACATTGGATAAAGCCAGGTTCACAACTGTTGTTTAATTTTGTTGACATATTAAAGCATTTTTACAGACAGGATTTTAGATTTTTAAAATAAAATGTTATATAAATAAGACAAAAGATATGTGAATGAACCCATATGTAAAAACCTTCAGAATATTGGACTAAAACTGTAAAGTTTGGTGTATGTAAGTGCTACTGAAGTGGAGATTTCTTGCTCAATGCATCAGGAAAAACAAATTATAATTTTGAGTTGTAGTTTAATTCTAAAGATGCAAATAGATAAAGTGTACTAAAATAAACACTTAAATGTGTATTTTGGGTGTTTTACCTTGAATTAGTCTGAAAGAAGGCTAATTTTATGAAAATCATAAAATTGACCACTGCATTAAAAAAATATTATTAGAGTAAAGTAAAATAAAATGGTTTTGCCTGTAGTGTCTTGCCTTAAGGAGTCCTGTCTCCTGTGCGCTATGTGTTGCCTAGGAATGTTCCAAATAGCTCACTCATGTCATTTTGGATGCATAGTAGATGCAAGAAAGCTCACTAGGTTTTGGAACAAGCCGCTGTACTTGGAACAAGATGAGCAATAGCTCACTAAAACATTACAACGCTAGGGCTAGTCTCCCATCCTGCAGGAATGACAAGTTGTTCCTCCTTTTTGTTCCTCTAAATGCTGCATGGATATAATTCAGTAAACTCCATCTACCTCGAAAACTCCCCCCTCTTAGCGAGGGCGAGAGCTACATTAGCCGAATCCTGCAGCTCGGGCCACGGGGAACAAAGTTTTCTGGGTAGGAGTGTGTGCTTAGTGAAGTCACAGCACTTCATGTTGATTTCAACTACTACTTTTATTGACGCCATAGCTGATGTTTCCTTTGTCTCCTCCTTTACGTTCATCTACACCTTTTCCTTTTAGCTTTCAGTGCGCATCGCTGAAAGTGACTCATACTGGCTGTTTGTGCTGGTTATGCAGTGCTTGGTGAGCATGAGTGTCTGCAGTCATGGCTGCCGCCTTAGCCCTGTGTTTTTATGCTAAAAGAGAGTTTCATTTGACCTTTTAGTTGTAGAGAAGGTATCAGTGTTTATTTAAGGGTAGGGTCACTCTCAGAATATTCTTGAGCAGTTAATATTGTATTTGGATAAGGCCGTTTAGTGTCTAATGTGCCCTGTTTGACTCTCAGTTGTAGTGGGTCTGTGTGCCCCATGTCTGGGGCCTTCAGGCATGACATTTTCCATGGTACCTTCTCTGTCTACACATTAAATGTTTTCTTCCATGATTCCATGTTTGTCCGATGTTACTGTTTTCATCCGTTGTGTAACATAAGCTATTTGATTTAATTGATCCATATTAGAATGGGGCTTATAACATACTGGCCAGAACAGGTCGCATTTCATTTGTAATGGTTTCGTTGACAAATTCATTTTTAGTAAATGCCCCAAACTGCAGAAAATGCCCATCTTAATTCAAGCAAGTCTCACTTAAATAGAAAATACAGCAAGAGTTTCCTTAAGTAGAACCTGCCAATGGGATATGCAAAAGAAACATAAACGTGTTGCCACAAATAATATGAATAGATTTTAAACCTAGACAGAAATGCTTAAAAATGAACTGAAAAATGTAACAATTACTGTGAAGACTGCAGTTATGCAATTAAAACGATTCCCCTTGTTTTGAGCATTTGCATCTTGAATAAGGAAAACAAATGTAGACTAATCTTAAAATAAGAAGCAAATTCTTAATGTAAGATTGTCTTAAATAAAGCAATGAATAGCATTCACACTTTTATCCACCTTGATGGATTTTGTACTTATAATCCAAGACTGATTCACTTAAATGTACTTAAATTTGACCTGAAGTGCACATTCTGTCAGCATATGTGTTTCCTGGGAATTAAACCCTTGATCTCAGCATTATTAGCACCGTGTTCTACCAGTTGAATTGGATTGGAAACCTTGCAATGACTCTGTGAAATAAGAATATATTATTAGATATAATGTTTGAAATAAGACCACATAAGTTAATTTCTGAACTTATAATTTCTTAAGATGCACTAAGGTTGCTTAATGATTGATCATTTTATAAGCATTTCTGATTAGTTTTATGGTCAATACATATTTCCATTGGCTAGATATACTGTAGTGCTTGTTTAAAGAATTCTTAAATTATTTTATCCCACTGGCAATTGTTTTGCTTAATTTTAGGATTGTTTTGCTCTATTTAGGTGTTTTGCTTGTTTCAAAAGGGCATTTTTTTGCCAAATTTACAAATTTCCTTAATCAAGCCCTGTCTTGGTCTTAAACATCTGTTCATCTATTTTAATGTTATCTCACTATTACTGTTACGGTGTATTCAAGTTGAAATATCACAAGATTTAAAAAAAATATATTTGATAAACTATGCTGTCTGAAAGTGAATTTATCTTGTTAGATATTTTAATGAAAATAAAAAAACAAGAATAGGATTTTGTGCATCTTTATTTTGCATCTGACTTGGTGTTTGAAAGATTTAATTTCAAAGCATGAAGCAGTGACGCTTGGTAAAAAAAAAAAAAAAAACCTGTTATGCTAAACTAAAACATTGATAAAATCACTTCTGCATCTGTCCTCTTGGGTTCATAATAGAAACCACTAAAGTTTACCTGTATTAGTATCAGATGCATTTGCCAAGTGCCCCTCTTTTGCACTAATGTTCCATGAATGTTCGTCATCGCCATTTACTAAAGTCATCATCAGCATTTGTGTGTCTCGTCGTCTCACATTTATTAGTCTGAGAGGTTCCACTGATAAAGGCTTGCAATGTGTTTTCACAGCCCTGTGATTGTGGAGATCCCTCATTTTGGGTCCATGAGAGGGAAAGAGCGAGAGCTCATTATGTTAAGGAGCGAAAACGGTGAGACCTGGAAAGAGCATCATTATGACTGCAAATCTGAAGACCTCGTTGAGCTCCTCAATGGCATGGATGAAGGTAAAATGATGATTGTTAAATTTGCACTGTTACTGACCTTACTAGTGCACGATGAGATTCAGACAAGCCTATAGTGAGTGTTGATTAGTGCTCGACGGACTTGAGTTTTTCAGAGGTGATGGCAATATCTAGAAGGCAGGAAGGCCAATGTCTGATATAATGCATAGATATTTACAGACAATACAATTTAGAGACAGCATGTGCCATACACAAATGTGTTGAAATTAAATGAACATTTGGGTTACACATTCATTACAACAACATAGCAACACATTTATCACCACTGCAAGACTGTAGCATCATGATGCCAACTTTTGCATAGGCAAACACCACTAACATTTCCTTCAGGAAATTAAAAATACTAGTTTTTGTTTGCTTCTGTAAAATATGTAATTTAAATGCTTCCTGAAATCAATCTCACATAATACTTGTGTACTCATAGCAAGAGTTTTCTAAAGCAGAACCTGCCAATGGAATATGCAAAAAAAAGAAAGAAACTAGCATAAATTTCTTGGCACAAATAATATTAAAGGGGTCATATGATGCGATTTCAATTTTTACTTTCTCTTTGAAGTGTTACAAGCTCTTGGTGCATAAAGAAGATCTGTAAAGTTGCAAAGACTAAAGTCTCAAATCCAAAGAGATATTCTTTATAAAAGTTAAGAGTCAGCCACACCTACCTAAAATGGCTCGTTCTAACACGCCCCCACATGTCTACGTCACTATGTGGGAAGATTTGCATAACGCCGCCCAAATGTTCA
>NW_015505400.1:1185326-1185982 GCF_001515645.1 Sinocyclocheilus grahami | reverse complement strand
CGCTGTAGTATTGTTGTCCCCGCCATGCCGTGGAGACGCTGTGTTTCATTGTGAAAGCGAAAACTGCTTTGTTTGGCCTTCCAAAAGAGGACAATATCCGCTTCTTCGTGCCTGGAGCTGATCCGTGCTGGTCGCTGAGGAAATACATCAACTTCGCGCTGTGGACCGTGGAGACGCTGTGTTTCATTGTGAAAGCGAAAACTGCTTTGTTTGGCCTTCCAAAAGAGGACAATATCCGCTTCTTCGTGCCTGGAGCTGATCAGTGCTGGTCGCTGAGGAAATACATCAACTTCGCGCTGTGGAATGCCGGATCGGCTTTCACCGTGGACGAAGCGGAGTCCAGCCCGGGGTCGTCACATGTGGTTGGCACATGCCCGTTCTCAAGCCCTCCTCTCACTCTAGACCGCCGCCGTTCACTCTAGCCCGCCGTGTGTGATGTTGTGTTTCGTTGTGAAAGCAAAACTACTTTGTTAGGCCTTCCAAAAAAGGACACGACTAGAAATCAGTGGTTTTAGTTGTATTTATAACACTGTTCCAGAACACTTCAACCCAAATATTCATATGTGTGCAGCACATTTTATGAAGGACCGTTTCCTGGATTCGGGTAGAGTAGACTTCAATGCCGGCTGTTCTGACTCACAAATGGTAATTATGTT
>NW_015505400.1:1155268-1184880 GCF_001515645.1 Sinocyclocheilus grahami | reverse complement strand
GACGATTCAAACGCGAGTTTTGAGCAGTGTGGAGTAGTGCTTGTTGTTTGTCATTTATCCGATCACAAATGCAGACATGGGTTTTATATTTACGCGGCGCAATGCAACGCAACGCGTAAAAAGACAGTAAGTCATTATAATCCGTAATTATGTCCCCACTGGATGCAACAAATGCCTCGTTTATAATGGGTTTTAATGTTTATGTCTCGTCGCTCCGGCCTTACAGGGCATCATAGTATGGTAAGGGGCGTAACATTTTCGTCACACACTTGAGGTATTCGGCCAATCACAACGCACTGGATAGCTGGCCAATCCCAGCACACCTCACTTTTCAGACCGATGAGCTTTGTAAAAATTGATGCGTTTCAGAAAGGCGGGGCATAGAGGAGAAACAATAATGTACAGTATGTGGAAAATAATGTGTTTTTTGAACCTTAAACCGCATAAACACATTTCATTACACCAAATACACAAAATAATGTTTTTTTAGCAACATCATATGACCCCTTTAATGACGCTGTGAAATAACAATATATTATTAGATATAATGTTTAAAATAAGACCATAAGTTAATTTCTAAACGTCTAATTTCTTAAGCTGCACTAAGATTGCTTAATGCTTGATCATTTTATAAGCATTTCTGATTAGTTTTATGGTCAATTCATATTTTCAGTGGCTAGATATACTGCTTGTTTTAAGAATTCTTCAATTATTTTATCCCACTGGCAATTGTTTTGTTTAATTTTAGGATTGGTGTTGCTCTATTTAGGTGTTTTGCTTGTTTCAAAAGGGCTTTTTTATATCAAGCCTGGTCTTGTTCTTTAGAATCTATTAATCTATTTTAATATTACCTCACCATAACTGTCACGGCGTAATTAAGTTGAAATATCACCCAAAAATGTTTTTTAAATATATTTTATAAGCTATGCTGTCTGAAAGTGAATTTATTTTGTTAGATATTTTGCTGATAATAAGAACAAAGTTACTGATTAAGAATAGGATTTTGTGCATCTTTATTTTGCATCTTACTTGGTGTTTGAAAGATTTAATTTCAAAGCATGAAGCAGTGACGCTTGGTAAAAAAAAGTTATGCTAAACTAAAACATTGATAAAATAATTTCTGCATCTGTCCCCTTGGGTTCAGAATAGAAACCAGTAGTGTTTAACTGTATTAATATCAGATGCATTTGCCAAGTGCCCCTCTTTTGCACTAATGTTCCATGAATGTTCATCATCGCCATTTACTAAAGTCATCATCAGCATTTGTGTGTCTCGTTGTCTCGCGTTTATTAGTCTGAGAGGTTCCACTGATAAAGGCCTGCGATGTGTTTTCACAGCCCTGTGATTGTGGAGATCCCTCATTTTGGGTCCATGAGGGGGAAAGAGCGAGAGCTCATTATGCTCAGGAGCGAAAACGGTGAGACCTGGAAAGAGCATCATTATGACTGCAAATCTGAAGACCTCAATGAGCTGCTCAATGGCTTGGATGAAGGTAAAATTATAATTATTCAAATCTGCACTGTTGCTGACCTTGCTAGTGCACAATCAGTGTTGATTAGTGCTCGACGGATGTGAGTTTTTCATTGGTCAAATGCAGGATGGACAATGTCTGATATAATGCCTATATATGTGACCCTGGAGCACAAAACAAGTTGCTGGGGTATATTTGTAGCAATAGCCAAAAATACATTGTATGGGCCAAATTATTGATTTTTCTTTTATGCAAAATTTCATTATGATAGTGAGTAAAGATGATGTTCCATGAAGATATGTTGTACACTTCCTACTGTAAATATATTCAAACTTAATTTTTGATTAGTAATATGCATTGCTAAGAACTTCATTTGAACAACTTTAAAGGCGATTTTCTCAATATTTAGATTTTTTTGCACCCTCAGATTCCAGATGTTCAAATTGTTGTATCTCTGCCAAATATTGTCCTATCCTAATAAACCACACATCAATGGAAAGCTTATTTATTCAGCTTTCAGATAAATTGATACATTTTCGAAAAATTGACCCTTATGATTGGTTTTGTGGTCCAGGGTCACATATTTATAAACAATACAATTTAGAGACAGCATGTGACATACACAAATGTGTTAAAATTAAATGAACATTTGGGAGTACACAGACAGTACAACCACATAGCAACAGATTTAGCACCACTGCAAGACCGTAGCATCATGATGCCAACTTGTGCATAGGCAAACACCACTCACTTTTCCTTCCGGATACTTAAAAACCTATTGTTTGCTCCTGTAATATACTTTTATGTAATGTAAATGCTTCCTGAAATCAAACTCACATTATACATGTGTACTCAACAGAGCTCGACAGCACAGCAGATCTGGAGAAGAAGCGTATCTGCCGGATCATCACAAAGGACTTCCCACAATACTTTGCGGTGGTATCACGGATCAAGCAGGAGAGTAATCAGATGGGTCCAGATGGAGGGGTCCTGTCCAGCATGACAGTACCTCTGGTCCAGGCCTCCTTCCCTGAGGGTGCACTCACTAAGAAGATCAGAGTTGGACTGCAGGTAGATAATGGTCCAACTTATTTAAAATGTTCTTTTTTTGTGTGCGTGTGATTATTTTCACAATATGGAAATACTTTCTCCTATCTCCTAACTTAATATTTAAAGACTACACTCTTAAAAATAATAAACTATTTACTGAATGTATCTTTGGGGAACCAAAAATGTTTCTTCTAAGGCATCGCTGTGAAAAGCCCCTTTTGGAACCTTCATTTTTTAAGAGTGTAGGTTGATTCCTTTGAAAAGTCTAAAGGCCTGTTGACACCAAGGACGGTAACTATAAAGATAACGATAAAGATATAGTTCTAAAAATTATTCTCAATATTAAAGAATAGCAGAGTCCACACCACAGCTATAACGATAGAGAAACTATATCGTTGGAATCACTTTCACTTTTTTCCAGCTGATGAACCATAAAAACATTTGACGCCCAATCAGAATCAATCCTGCTATAATGAGCCCGAGAATTTAAAGCGACTGACAAGCGTGCGCTTAGAATAAACAGAAGATATCGTCCGCTGGTGTGGACGCTAATATAGTTATCTTTATAGTTATCGTTCTTGGTGTGAACGGGTCTTAACACTCTGACTCTGAATCTTAACAACACTACCTCGACCAGTGGTGTGAGTTTAGGCCAGGATATATTAGGGATTATTTGGAAAGCAAACATGATTTTCCCATTTGTTGATGCTGGCGGTCCGAAATTACACACTTTAATGAAGCTCTTTGTGTAGATGTTTCACTTAAATGTTCTTGCTTTCTCTTAACAGGCCCAGCCTGTTCCGGATGAACCTGTGAAGAAGATCATAGGAAACCGTGCCACCTTCAGCCCTATAGTGACAGTGGAGCCTCGCAGGAGGAAGTTCCATAAGCCCATTACCATGACCATGCCCGTGCCTCCGCTCTCTGGAGAGGGTGTGGTGAATGGCTACAAAGGAGACCCAACACCAAGCCTGCGCCTGCTCTGCAGTATAACTGGTAGGATTGACTTGTAGACATCATTAACGACGTGATAAAATCTAATGAAATATATAATCTTTTTAACAGTTTATCGAGCTCCTGTTTCACTATAGTGGTGTTTGCAATCATCACTACAGTTTTTTCATAAATAGACTAATTAGGGTTAGCCAAAAGGTTACTCACACCTAGAACGATAACTATAAAGATAACTGTTAGTGTCCACACCAACACAAGATAACACTCTGTATATCTATTTAGCACATGCTACAGTTATGTCGTCCACCACTGTTAATACTCGAGCTTTTTAAAGTTAATTGATTTTTATAATTCATCAGCTGGAAAAAATGTTCTGAAAGTGATTCCAACAATATTGTTCCTCTGTGTTGTTGTCATTATGGTTGTAGTTTGGACATCTCTCATAGAATTTAGAACCATTCTTAAAACTTTATAATTATAGTGTACCAGACATTGGTGGGTGGAGCTAATGTAAGTAGCGTTTGCCAACAAGTGTGCCATTTGCACTTAGTTTAAGACACTCTGAAAAAAAATGTTCTTCCTCTCACTTGGGCCCCAAGTGTGCATGGGCTCATGCTCATAATGCCCCTGCAATTATAGTAGATTTAAAAGAAAAACAAAATGGTCTGAATTTTGCTTTGTGAAATTATGGTACGAGAAACATACCTGCACAAAACACGTTGATGGCCTGTCGACCGGTGCATCTCTATTTGTCTCGTTGAGGTGGTGAATTTTAGACTGGCAAGAACAGTCACTTATTTTTTTTCGGAAAATTTAAAAATCATTTTAATAAAGCATCTTGTGACAGGTGGCACATCACCGGCTCAGTGGGAGGACATCACTGGCACTACACCTCTCACTTTTTTGAATGACTGTGTGTCCTTCACCACAAACGTGTCTGCCAGGTACAAGAACAACTTATGACCTTTCCTCATAAAATCCTCTTACCTCTTTTAATCAATTTTCAATATCTCAGATCTAATTCTAGAAAATATTAAGGTGTCGGAGCTAATGTAAATAGTGTTTGCCAACAAGCGTGCCATTTGCACTTAGTTTAAGACACTCTGAAAAAAAAATGTCTTCCTCTCGCTTGGGCCCCAAGTGTGCATGAGCTCATTTTCATAATGCCCCTGCAATTATAGTAGATTTAAAAGAAAAACAAAATGGTCTGAATTTTGCTTTGTGAAATTATGGTACGAGAAGCATACCTGCACAAAACACGTTGATGGCCTGTCGACCGGTGCATCTCTATTTGTTTCTTTGAGGTGGTGAATTTTAGACTGGCAAGAGCAGTCACTTATTTTTTTTTCAGAAAATGTAAAAATCATTTTAATAAAGCATCTTGTGACAGGTGGCACATCACCGGCTCAGTGGGAGGACATCACTGGCACTACACCTCTCACTTTTTTGAATGACTGTGTGTCCTTCACCACAAACGTGTCTGCCAGGTACAAGAACAACTTATGACCTTTCCTCATAAAATCCTCTTACCTGTTTTAATCAATTTTCAATATCTCAAATCTAATTCTAGAAAATATTAAGGTGTATTATCAAAATCGCACATTTTCAGCTTTGTGACTGTTAAATTTGTGTCCAGGTTTTGGCTTGCAGACTGCCATCAGATCCCAGAGACTGTAGGTTTGGCCACCCAGCTCTACAGGGAGCTCATCTGTGTGCCCTACATGGCCAAGTTTGTAGTGTTTGCTAAAATGAATGACCCTGTAGAGTCCAGCCTGCGGTGCTTCTGTATGACAGATGATAAAGTGGACAAAACCCTGGAACAGCAGGAGAACTTTGAGGAGGTGGCCAGAAGCAAAGACATTGAGGTGCATTATCCGTTTTAGTTATTTCATTTTTTTAAATGTTGCTATTATCACTAGATTCTGATGTACTGTATAACATTCCATGCTAATTATTTATTTTATGAGATATTACTAGGATTTGTGCACATTATCATTTTTATAAAATGTGGTTTGCATGACACGGCTGGCTGTTTTAAAGGTGCTGGAGGGGAAGCCCATCTATGTGGACTGCTATGGCAATTTGGCCCCTCTTACCAAAACCGGACAGCAGCTGGTTTTTAACTTCTATGCTTTCAAAGAAAACAGACTCCCATTCTGTGTGAAGGTAGATCATTTTTTTCCCTTCAGCGATTTCCACATTTTCATGACAATTGGACACATTAGTAATACATTCTGCCTGCCATATTGTTTTGTTATTAAAATCAGCATAACTTTCTGTTAGACCCTGAGATTTCAGAAGGTAATGTAGCTCTTCACATGTTCTTGTGTATTTTCTAACTGAAACCTTCTACTTATTTAAATCAGATGGGCTGCTCTATCGTTTTCTACAAGCTATGATCCAGCAAATTCTGGGCAAGTCAGACCTAAAGACTAAATTGTTACCAGTAACATTTGTTTGTCATCTGCAGGTCAGAGACAGCAGCCAAGAGCCATGTGGCCGCCTGTCCTTCCTCAGAGAGCCCAAAACTTCCAAGGGTCTCACTCAGACTGCTATCTGTAATTTAAACATCACACTGCCAGGACTCAAGAAGGTAAGGCTGAACTATGATCATCTGCGTCATATCATGCCATCTTCATACTCAGGAAAGATAGAGCAGTGTTCCTAGTCATGAAGGGTCAAAATTGGCTCAAACTGCCTGAGTGTGTCTTTTATCTGTTTCAAGCTTCTTTCAAGTTGTTGTTGTGGCTGACCCAAATCACACTTTTGATTTGGATCTTGCTTTGGCTGAAGGTGCACAGGCTTGGGCTTTTTTCAACCGCTTCTGTGGTTTATTTTTCTTTTCTTTTTTACCCCTTTATGTTCCTTCACTGTGGCTTTGTGGTAACTTTTACTTAGTGTGCTCTCAATCGCCTTTTTCACATGCTGATGTTTCTTTCCCCCTGCTCTTCATTACGTTATCCCCTCTGTTTCTGCAATACATCTTGGGAACCAAAAGGATATGGATTCAGATCCTGAGGAAGAGGTAATAGTGCTGTCCCCTCATTTTCATGTGGTGTGCTAGTTGCTTTAGCTCTGGGTTATTTGTTCGTTTAAGACGGCTTTAACTTGGGTACACATACCCTGCATGCTGCTGCAACTTTCTGCAAGCTGATTTTTTTTTTACTCATCCATGCATCAAGGACCGTTGCCTAGACTGTAAAGACTTAAGTGGATCACATCAAAGCATATTAAAATTGAATTTATAGGACAAAAAATAATATGTTTATGTTGCGTATCAAATTACTGGACATCGGAACCTATGATCTCACTGACCCAGTCAATCGTAGTTATTGTTTTTGTTTCATGGCCTTTAGAATGAGTTAAAGGAAATCAATGTAGCATTAGCTGTAGCACTAATGCTACATTGCTAATGCTATTGATGTGAATAGAGACTATATAGGCCAACCCCGTTGAAAAAACCAGCATATGCTGGTTAGGTATGTTTTGACGCTGGGATGCTGGTTTAAGCTGGTCCTTTGCTGGTTTAAACTGGTCATTTGCTGGTTTAAGCTGGTCCTTTGCTGGTTTAAACTGGTCATTTGCTGGTTTAAGCTGGTCCTTTGCTGGTTTAAACTGGTCATTTGCTGGTTTAAGCTGGTCCTTTGCTGGTTTAAACTGGTCATTTGCTGGTTTAAGCTGGTCCTTTGCTGGTTTAAACTGGTCATTTGCTGGTTTAAGCTGGTCCTTTGCTGGTTTAAACTGGTCATTTGCTGGTTTATGCTGGTCCTTTTGCTGATTTATGCTGGCCCATTGCCAGCACACGACCAGCATAAACCAGCAAAGGACCAGCACAAACCAGCTTAAACCAGCATCCCAGCGACAAAACATACCTAACCAGCATATGCTGTTTTTTTCAACAGGGAACCCAATTTAAAGAGTACAGTAATATAAAGAAAATTATAAAAACCTTCCAAATCAGTGTTCCTTCATTATAGTCATAAAGCTTTTTCAAAAAGAATGGAACAGTAAGGGAGTTAGCTGAACTTTAAGCAGGGTTGATAATGGGAGAACTGATAGGATTCTTTTTGTTGTTGTTACAGACTGAAAAGCCAGAACGACGTCATACCTTTACATCTCTAGCCTTACGTAAGCGCTACAGCTATCTGACTGAGCCTGGAACGAGTGAGTGTGATGTTTTCACTAATGTATGAACTTATATTGAGAACCAAATTCTTGAGAGTGATTAAAGCTAACATGTGACTTACTGTGACCATCTATGATATATTAACTGGCATAAACATTGTTTTATCTGCACATTTTTTACCATACATGAACACATGCTTGTTTTCTGTTGATGTTTTTTAAAGTTTAGTTTGCATGTGAAATTTGGTATTTCAGTTGGTGTGCCGTGTTTGCCCTGTGCTTATGGGATATTGTTTACCCTATTTGTTCATTTTTACCCACACTAGCAAGAATAATATTTTGTAACATTCATAACATTTTACTTTGAGTGACTTATTAATGCAAACTTTATGCACTATGGCATCAAAGTAAAAAAATAATTTCCTTTGTTTAATTCCTGTTTACAACCAGTCTTGCTCCTTTTGGCTTTGTGATTGTGTATAATTATTTAATGCATTTTTGACGGAAATGCATGAATACTCACAGGTAGATTCTCTCGGGTGCTTTCACAGTTTGCACTGAATTGCCTGTCACTAAGGTTACTCAGATCTGCATGATGTGAGCGATATTATGAACTTTAAATTGTAGTTATTTAGCCTGCATTTGTCATAATATGATTTGCTGTAGCATAGGAACAAGGATGCTTTTTGTTTTGGAGTCTTCTGTTTTTGTCAAAATACACAAATTGGGGAAGGATCTGGTTTTTTTTCTTTTCTGAACCAAACAGATAAAAGGCACTGTAGCAAATGAAGGTAGTCAGTCACAGGAAAATTTAGCACATCAAAAGTCAAAAGTGAAATTGTTTTACTCTGGTCCTGTGCATTTGTCTTGCCATTTTACGTTTTGTCGTTCATCATTTTTGTCATACTTTTGCGTGTGTGCGCTTTGTTAATTTTTGTTTTGTGAACCCTTTGTGGGCCATGAGTCTCTTTGGATCATCTTTATTTTGGCATCATCCTCATCTTCAGTTCCATTTCACATCATAAAACTGCTGCTCTACTTCTTATAAGACAATCACCACTGACCAATTTTTTCCTTGTGGTCTCTCTTTCTCCACCATTTTTTGTTGACTTTATGTTTGGATTTTCATTTGTCTGTTTAAAGAAACAGTCGAACGAAGTACAACAAGAACACTGCCTGCTGGTTACGCTCACAAACCTGTCTTTTCAACAAGATCTTACCAGGCATGGTCGACTGCTCCTATTACCGTCCCTGGGCAAACAAAATGTGGACTGGGTTCCCTCTCCAGTTCACCTTCCAACACGCCATCTGCTTCGCCACTAAAGTCTGTGTGGTCCATTTCCTCTGCATCTCCAATCAAGTCCACCCTAGGAACATCGAATGCTTCTCCTTCAAAATCAGTTAGCGATATAGCATCACCCATTAGAACATACAGATCTATGTCATCTCCAATAAAGACTGTGGTTCAACAACCCCAAAACCAAGTTCAAATTTCCTCCAGTCTCCTGTCTTCGCCAGGTAAAATTGGCACAGATCCGGTGTCCATTAAGGGGCTCGCTGCTTCATTGTCCTCAAGAGCTAACTTGACTTCATCACCTGGATCCATCCTAGACAGAACTTTCACCACAGTGAAGCAAGCTGATTCTATAAAGTCAACCACAAATACATACACATCTTTATCATTCAAATCCACCCTGGCCCCCACAAGTATAGCAGTGTCCTCTCCAATTCGAAATATTACAAACTTGTCCTCTATTAAAACGACCACAGATACAGCTAGGGGTACAATTCTGTCATCGCTTTCTTCATCAGCTAAGCCTACAATATCCAGTACTGAAACAGTCCTGTTAAATGGATCCATTTCACCAATAAAATATCCCTCTGCATCTTCCCGTTTGTTTACAGGAGGGGCTTACAGCTTACAAGAACGGATACAGGCCACAACGCAAGCAGCTACGGCCAGTGTTGGTGCAGCCTTCAGTGAGGCTGAGAGATCACTTACTGCTGGCTCAACGTCAAACTATAGTGCGCTAAAATCTGTATCTTCACCTTTAAGATCAAATTTATCAAGTTCTGTTTACGATACCCTTAGATCACCAGCCACTACCACCACATCAATATCGTCCATTTCCATGTCTGTTCCAGTATTCTCCGTGGTCAGTGTGCTCCCTGAACCCCAGGGGAAGAAACTCCCAGAAAAAATAACAATCACACCTCAGCCACACACCCAAACACAGTCCTCTACATCACGAATTAAACCCTCAAAGCCCTCACTTTTTATTTCCCCGACAGTCCTCAAAGCAGCTGCCTCACCCACATTGACATCCAGTCAAGCGATTCTTAAGGACGTGGCAGATATGAAGGAAGATTTGATAAGAATGACTGCAATCTTACAAACTGACTCCTCGACTGTAGCCAAAAGCTTTCACTCACATGTTTCTAAAGAGTCCAAAATGGAGGATGAAGAGCCTTTCAGTTTGGTTGAGAAAGTTAAAGAGGACCTTGTCAAAGTTAATGCAATTCTCAAAAAAGATGTCCTGAGTGAGGCCAAAAGCTCAAGTAAAGACAGGGCCTCAGAGGATGAATGGGAAGAGTTCTCCAAAGATGAAATTGAGGAGGCACGACAGAGTGCCCTGCGTTCCATGTCAACATTTGAACCAACCTTTCCTGTTGGACCACAGTCAGTGCCTGACAAAGATCTCAATTTAGCTAAAGTGGTTGATTACTTAATGAATGATCTTGGTGCCAGTTCCCTTTCAAAAATAGCTGATGTAAAGAGCAGATATGATGAAATAAAGAAGGAAGGGGAGGAAAAACAAAAGCGTACCATGAAACCGGAGTACAAGCTCAAAATGCCACCCACAGGTATGCGGACCTCTCCCTCAGAGAAAGACTTGAGTAAATTAGCAGACTCCTATAGTGGCACAGATGCTATCCTGGAATCTCCTGATGACTTTTCCCATGAACAAGATAAGAGTCCCCTCTCAGATAGTGGTTTTGAAACCAGAAGTGAAAAGACCCCATCAGCTCCTCAAAGTGCAGAGAGCACAGGGCCCAAACCCCCCTTTACAGATGTGCCTATCCCCCCTGTCATAACAGAAACCAGAACTGAGGTTCTTCACGTCATCAGGAGCTATGAACATCCTGAGGAGGTCTGTGTGCCACTAATGGATGAGGCAGCAGCTTTGAAGCCTCCGGTTGAGCCTGAGCCAGCAGTTAGCTTGATCAAAGATAAGGTAAAGGCCTTGCAGATGAAAGTCAGCTCTGAGGAACTGGCATGCGTCAAAGAAGAAACTCATATCACCACTACAACTCGAATGGTCTACCACAAACCTCAACTGAAAGATTCTGGCTCTGACAGGATTGAAGAAGCATTGTCAGTCCGAGACATAATGAAAGCTTTTCAGTCTGGAAGAGACCCTTCCAAAGAATTAGCCGGTTTATTTGAGCACAAAGCTAGCCAAGATGCCATTAAAGGTGATGAATTGTCCCCACGGTTCCTCGAAAAGGACAAAAAAACTCAAGTTGAAAGAATTATTGAGGTGCACATAGAAAAGGGCAACACAACTGACCCGACAGAAGTTATAATCAGAGAGACTAAAAGGCATCCAGAGTTTACATGCAAGAGTGACCGAGGTCTCAAGGAACTCGTTGAAAGTGTTGATGGTGATTATGAGGTTCTTCAAGATGAGGAGGAACTTACTACTGAGGAATCACTGCCATTCTTCTTAGACACATCCAGAGTCAATACACCTGTTTCTCAAGAGGAAGAGTCTCGTCCCAGTTCAGCTCAGCTTACTGCAGATGAGTCATATAAAGCTTTAAAACTTCTAAGCCAGCATTCTATAGAGTATCATGATGACGAATTATCTGAGTTGAGAGGGGAGTCATACAGGTTTGCTGAGAAAATGTTGCTCTCAGAAAAATTAGACATATCACATTCTGATACTGAGGACTCAGTGGCAGACCAGGCACATAGCATAGCCACTGAGGTACAAGGGGCAGAAGGCATATATGGAGAAACAGTAGCTGGCCCCAGGAAGGAGTCCAAGTTAAAGTCAGCAAGGGATGCATCAGACAAATCAGGTAAATATCCCCCACAAGATGAGCAATATGACAAAGTTACTGTATTACATTATACCACAGAACCCGGTAGCCCTAAACATGCAGTCTGGATGAGATTCACCCAGGATAGGCAGGACAGGAATAGAGAGAAACTCATATATGAAGATAGAGTAGATCGGACCATTAAAGAGGCAGAGGAGAAACTGAGTGAGGTTTCACAGTTTTTTAGGGACAAAACTGAAAAGTTAAACGATGAGCTCAAGTCCCCTGAGAAAAAGAAACCAGCAAGATTATCACGAGAGACATGGTCAGGGCCAAGCTCAACGTGCAGCAGCCCAGAGAAAAAGCAAAAGAGTGCAACTGAGGAATGGGACAAAGGCAGACAGAAGATGTTTGGCAGTACAAATGAAAAGAAAAGTGCAAGTCTGCCAAACAGTCCCGAGAGGCATGTGCTGTCACAGTTCTGTGAGGACAAACCAAAACAGCACCAAGATCCTAAGCAGTCAGAGACAGGTGATGCA
This sequence comes from Sinocyclocheilus grahami, assembly GCF_001515645.1. Classification (NCBI taxonomy): domain Eukaryota; kingdom Metazoa; phylum Chordata; class Actinopteri; order Cypriniformes; family Cyprinidae; genus Sinocyclocheilus; species Sinocyclocheilus grahami. The sequence goes on along the minus strand of NW_015505400.1, from coordinate 1,172,694 downwards.
GGCCCCCCAGTCCCAGTTAAGACTTCTAGAGTGAGTTCTGTTCGACAAAAGTTTGAAATAGAAGCGCAGAAACAGGATCAGAATGTGCCTCTAACACAGTCAAAACAAGCAGTTAAAAAACGACCAGAAAGTAAATTACCAGTATATCAGATTTTCGCTGGTTCCAAACCCTCAAAAGCTGATTCCACAGATGAAGGACACCCACCTCCTAGAAAACTAACAGAAACTGATAAAAGTAGAGTAACCCCTCACAGTAGCAGTAGTACTATTGTCTCAAAGCAATTGGGTGAAAAATGTGTACCTGAAAAATCTAGCACATCAGATACTGTTGTAAAAAGAGCCTCACTTTTTGAGAAAATGAAAGCTCAAGAGTTTGATAAAACGCAAGAGAGCTCTACTAAAGTTCACTCTCAAAATTTGAAAGATGGAAATATTGCAGACAGGCATAGTGCGATTAATGATATTAAAGAGCAGCAGTATTTAAAAGGTGACATTAAAAATGAGACCATTAAAACAGCTTCCTCGTCTAAGGATAATATAAATAGGAATGACTTTCAGATAAAGAGCCTTATGAAAAAAACAGAATCTCACATTCCTGTGAGAACATCACCTGGTTCCCCAGACAATAATCAGTCAAAGAAGGCAAATCAAGACACATTAACTAAATTATCTGAAAAGAGCCCATCACACATACCTACCCTGACCAAACCAAGGGTTCATGGCCGTTCAGAGTTACAGAGAGAGGAAGCTGCAACAAAGAACTCTGAAGAAGTCTCTGCTGAAAGTAGAACAAAAAGTGGTCTAAGTGACACTAGTTCAGTCGAAAAAATATCCACAGTTACAACGAGAGAAAGTTTCAAAGGGCTTAAAACTTTACCAGTCTATGTAAGTGTTCAAGTGGGGAAACAGTCTGACAAAGATATGGGAGGAGGAGGAACCAATGGAACATTCAAAAAGATGGCCAGCTCAGAAAGTCGAACAATTTATGCAGTTAAACAGAAACAGCCCACATCTCCTCAAGGCAGCCCAGATGATGACACTTTAGAACAGTTCTCTTTTATCGATAGCTCTGGCAAAAGTCCTATGACTCCAGAGACACCAAGCTCAGAAGAGGTCAGCTATGATCTCACCTCGAGAACCCCTGATCCATTTATTGCATTTATGCCAGGTATTGCAAGCCCAATAGCTGAGGTTTCAGAGGAGTCAGAAGATAGTGAACAAGGCAAAGCTATTCCTTTGAAAGAATCTGAACCAGAAAAAGGAGCCAATGGTGAACACAAAACAAGAGACAAAAGAGTTGCATATATAGAGTTCCCTCCTCCACCACCCTTGGATTCTGATTCCTCACAGCCTGAGAAAAAAGGGTTGACTCCTTCCTCAGAGGCTGAGACTGAAATGATGGAAGTAAATCTCCAAGAGGAGCATGATAAACATCTTCTTGCCGAGCCTATAATAAGAGTCCAGCCTCCATCTCCTGTGCCCCCAGGAGCTAATGATAGTGATTCAAGTGAGGAGGAATCTATCTTTAAACCTATTCCAATAAAGAAATATACCTTTAAGATTGATGAGGACAAAGATTTGAAGAAAAGCCCATCAAAAAATCATGACAAGAATTGGAATGATAAAGAACCAGAGGCAAATAGTAATGGAAAAGCAGAAGATTACGATTATGAACAAAATGGCAATGATCAGTCCATCACAGATTGCTCATTAGCGACAACTGCAGAGTTCTCTCATGACACTGATGCCACTGAGATTGACTCTCTGGATGGATATGAACTTCAAGATGAGGATGACGGCTTAAGTGAACCTACTGCCAAACCATTTGGATTTCCCAACGAAAACAGAAAGGATCTTTGGGCATCAGATAATATGTCTAGACTAAGTGACCGTTGCCAAAGTAAACTTGAAGTAATTCATGAAGAATCACCTGCTGAGGATTGCAAAAAGACCAAAGCTAAGACTGATCCCTCAAACAAAAAGAATGGCAAGGACAGTGAAAAGGATGGAAAACAATCTGATCAAGGATTGACAGACACTTACTTTAGTTACAAGCTAGATGAGGAGTTTAATACTCCTTTCAAAACTGTTGCAACAAAAGGCTTTGATCCTTGGTCAAGCAAGGGAGGAGAAGATGAAGTAGTGGACGCTAGAATTAAAGATGATGAGCCCAAGCCGTTTGGGCTAGCAGTAGATGACAAGTCTACAGCAACAACCCCTGACACAACTCCTGCAAGAACCCCAACCGATGAAAGCACACCAAGTAGCGAGCCAAACCCTTTCCCCTTCCACGAAGGGAAGATGTTTGAGATGACCCGCAGTGGTGCGATTGACATGAGCAAGCGGGATTTTGTTGAAGAGAGGCTGCAATTTTTTCAGATCGGTGAGCATACATTTGGAGGGAGGATAGGGGATGGGGTCAGAAAACCAAATGTAGTCACCTCAAATCCACAGATAGTTGAGAGAGCACAAGTTAAGATGGAGGACAACACGGTTATATCATACAATATCATTCAGATATGCACTGACCACTCTGACACATCTCATGACATGGAGCCTCCCCCCTATTCAGAAGTCAGTTCTTTATGTTCTTCTTTTAAAATAGGACTCAAATCTTCCAACATTGAGAGGAGAGATTTTGTTTGTGTAGACTCGGATAGTTCTCAGGGTCAAACACCAGAGACTACACATCAAGTAGGACCAGAAACCTATAGAACAAGCAAATACAATCAAAGGACAGACTCGTCGAGGACAGAGCCACAAACATACCTCCAGACAACTTCCAATAATTCCAGAAATTGCAGTAATAATGCTAATCTTGAGGCCTTAAATGCTGGAACACATTGCTTGCTACAAAGCGGCATACAAACCAAACAGCTGTTAATGTCTGATCTTTACTCAGTTCAAGTAATAAACCCAGGTGAAGATTCAGTCAGAAAAGACACTGGTACTTTCAGGGATGGCAGTACAGAGAAAATTGATGTAATATCCAAATGCAAAGAAATTACAAGAAAGCCACCAAAGTCTAGGTTGCCAGTGAGAGCACCTCATCCACCACTGGGGTGTAAAAAAGATCTAACATCTTCGAGACCAATTCAAAAGATTAGACTAGTAGCCAACAATCGATTAGATCCATTCCCAGATGTGAAGCCTAAATCTAGAATCCCAATGATGAAGGTCAAAAATGTTAGTTCCTCACCAGTGGGGAAATGTAGGACCACCACAATAGCCAAACAGAAAGGTAAAGCACAGCCAACCAAAACGATAACCACCAACAAAAGATCAAAAACTGGTCCAGTGAGTAGAGCAGGCAGTAAATGTGTTCAGGAGCCCGTATGTGAGGTTGGCAAAAGTTCTAGTAGTTCAGAACCTAGTAGGGCAGTAAAGCTTGTGGACTGCCTTTCCAGTGAAAAGAAAAAGATGCAGGCATATGATAAGGATGAAGAAAGCAGCACATCAAGGAACACATCTTTATCAGAAGCGTCGCAACCCTCCAGTACATCCAGGTCTGCTAGAGACGTCAGATCACAGGTTGAGCAGTCCGGCAGAGACAGGAGGAGGTGGAGTAGGAGGACTGATGGAGGTGAAGGCAGTCAGGGTGCTGGGCCTCAAGTGGCCCCCGGCGTGGAGATCAAGCCTAGTTTGTAAAACTTTCCACTTGTATGATCTTAGTTGCATGAGCCGTTGTGATTGCCTGTGGTGTGACCTGACTGTAGATGTCATCTGTCATTTGTCATTTTCTCTCTTTGTGTACTGGTCTCTAAACCTGTTTTCAGATCTCTTTCTATGGATAGTCAGTTTTACTGTAGCATGCCAGTGTGAGTGGGTTGCTGGCCATTTTTATTGGTTGCTAGTTCTTGTAAGGTGCTAAGGAAGCCTGTAGATCTCATGAGCCCACACAAACACACATTCCTAGCACAGCAGCAAAGATGCCGCATGTTCAGTTTCATTTGATACTGTGAATTCACATTTGACCCTCTGCTGTAGCTGTAGAGACATTTGAATCGTGTCTTTTTTGTGATTTATGTGTGTTTCTGGTAAGATTATACTGTCAGGTTTTAAACATTTCCAATTAGATTGGTTATATGCACTCTTCACAAATCTAACCTCTTAAAACCAAGTTAATTGACTATATCAAAATATTTTTGCAACTCTTTTCTGATCAATGTCTCCTAACCTATTATTTGGATATGGACACACTTTGTTGTGGCAAAAGTATGAAATAAAAAAATCTCCCCCAATCCTTTAATTATCTTTACTTGATCAGAAAAGGGTAGTTTTTATTTATTATTAGGGTATTATTATTATTATTATTTATTACTTTTCTAACTTCTCTAAATATAATGTTTTTAAGAGTTTCACGACTTTCCATCCTCTGCTCTCAGGCCCTCAGAGCCCCTGTGAAAGAACAGATGTACGTATGGCTATTGTGGCAGATCATCTTGGCCTGAGTTGGACTGGTAAGAAATGACACTACCTAGAGGACAAAGTGTTGCATTACACCATAACACAAATATATACCATATGTTTATATCTCTGTAATTATGTATGTAATGTAATCTGTGAAAATAATGTCACATTTGTACCCCTAAATGCTACTTTTTAGTGTTACTATTGTTGTGCACGTATGGCTTCACCTTATTTGTTGTTGTTTCTCAAAGCATCAGTGCTGCTGTGATCAGTAGGGTGTGCCAACTGCAGTCACTGCATTACTGCGCACATGTGTACGGGGAAGTGGTAAAGACAGAAGACTTGTTAATCTATTTTTAATGTGTTGCAGAGCTGGCCAGGGAAATGGAATTTTCGGTTGATGAGATAAATCAAATCCGTGTGGAAAACCCAAACTCACTGACAGCTCAGAGTTTCATGCTTTTAAAGAAATGGGTTAGCCGAGATGGTAAAAATGCTACGAGTAAGTGTGCCTACGGACTACATATTTTCTGAATAAGGGTAAATCATATGGAGAGGAGGTAGGTAGGTGGGTGGGGTTTGGGCTGGTACAGACTTCTGTATCCAAATCATATTCTCAGTCATTATTAGATAAATAATGTTATTTATAATTTAAAGGCATAATGTATTGTTCAGCTAATATGTGCAACCATGAAAATCTTTTCTTTTTTCATTTTAGCGGATGCCTTAACTGCAGTCCTGAATAAGATCAATCGGTTGGATATTGTGACATTGCTGGAAGGGCCGATATTTGACTATGGTAACATTTCAGGCACAAGATGTTTTGCAGATGATAGCGCAGTTTCCCAGGAGCAGGCTGATGGTAAAGTTTAGCCCCATCTACCTGAACTCTACTTTTCTATGTCTCTCACAAATCTGTAGATTCATAGAACCATCATGGCAAAACACTTATTGCTCTAAATTCAAACCCAGTATCAACTTAAACTCAAGTTTAAGTTTAAATCTACATTTTTTCTAATCAATTAGATCCGCCAGTTATCAACACTGCTATTTCCCAGGCTGGTGTTAGACCAGTCAGGGATCAGTGTGATCATAAATATTTTATTATTATGATTGTATGTTTGTATGAAAGCATTTAAGCATGCATCTGTGTGGTACATGATATAAGCGAATGCTGAATCAAAACTTAACCCCATCTTAATAATATTGTGAATTACAATAAATTTACATGGAGCAACAGTTGGGATCATTTAAACCTTTAACACCTTTGAGATTGTTAACTGATGATACATGCTTCTGTAGAAATATTATTTAATCGCCAAATTCCAGATGGACAAACTACAAAAGCCATTATAAGCCATCAAAAAGTGGGTGCTCACTGTTGTGCTCTATTAGAATATCTGTTAAGGCTTTATATTCTACTCGTGTGCTGGATCTGATGGGTTTAAGATTTGGTTCATACCGTATTAAGATAAATATTATGTTTATGTGTATATAAAGTATCCAAAGTATACCAAATACTGTAGCTATCAGCAATGGCAATAGTGCTCTACTCTGTTTTCTTACTATACTTTCTGATTCTTTCTCAGATAAACATACATGAAAACATAATAATAGTATCCAACCTGCTTTTACAGCATGATTGCCTTAATGTTTCTCTCTGTGTAGTGCTAACAGTAATTCAGTAGTTTGGAAGCAATATCGATAGCATGGCTCTGGCTACTATGTCTGCTTGCTGTCAAGCTGCCTGATCCTCCAGTATCCCAAAATCCTCTGAACCTTCCTGACAGAGTGCTTCTGCTGCAAATCCAGACCAGCTGTTTCTCCACTGCCTACCAACTTCTTTCATAGCAACACTTTTGCCTCATTTCAAAGCACAGTGGCGCAGCACTGTTTAGCCTAGTTGCTCTCTCTGTGGTGGATAAATCAGTGCTAGCTCTTGCTACAGCTCTTCACTCATGCTATGAAAACTCGCTCTGCCATTAATACTGCATTCTTATCTTCATATAGCAACATCATCCTGATAAGTCTCATGTTACTAACACAGTATCATCAATATCTTGTCTTACTTCATTTTTCTGTAACCTGGTGTCCATGACATTTTCTATTGCCCCTACTTCATCTACATAATTTGTATCTCCTATCCCTAAAGTGTTGACCAAACAGTCTCAGTCTGTTTCATGTTCCTCATCATCATCACCCATCTTCCTCCATTTACGTCAGGACCCCACTGTTCCTGAACTTTATATTTAGTGTTGTAATTACCTGCCTTTGAAAATTACATGGTGAACTACACACAGATATCTATAACCATACTAATTATACTATATGCTGCATACCTTAATGGTATACAGTATTCGTAATGGAGTATTCTGGGTTAATTTATGCTATCAATCATCTGTGGTATCCTTTCGACTACCACAGAAATTTCCTCAGCTTGAATTTTTGCAAAAGCACTTCAAATTCAGTGAAAATGTTTGTTAATTGAATTGTGGTCTGGCTTTCTCAAGCCAGCTTCAAAGTTTGTCTTGACAAATTTTTTATCTAGTTGAATTGTAAAGTTGTCTAATTTTTAAGGTGAGACATCTGCAAATAACCCAGAAAATTCCTTTAAAGTCATAATGTTATGGCTTATTAAATTCAGAATGCCACCCTAACATCAACATGATCCTCCATGACATTTTCAAAGGCCTCTGTCATTACATTTGTTGCTGTGGCATTGCGCACAAGTGGTGTTCGCCTCCATCTCACTGTGTTGTATCACTCAGGTTACCACAACATTGAGCTGGAGCTCAAGAGTCCCTCAGAGCTGACCTATGAACCCCCTACCCCTCTGCGCCAGGATGATTTCTTTGGCGAGGACAGTAGGCTAAATTTCCCCTTTAGTGCCCCTGTTAGACCCAGTGAACTGTCCTTGCCAACCACTAGTGGCCCAGTGTCTGCAGATACCAAGCCGCCTACCGTCATAGCAGAGGACACCTCTATTGAAGGCCGAGAGTCTGTTAGCCAAGAGGATTGGTCAGCTGGAGATGACTTTAATGTCAGCAAAGAAATAGCAGCGCCCTCGGATCAACGTGACAGTGAGGGAACCTCAAAAGAATCAGATGTCTTCCCAGAAAGTCCAGTAAAAGAGCAGAAGGAAGTCCAACCGAAGCTTCCCGTTTGTGTCTCAGCCAGCGAGGCTCCTGGAGAGAGTGGCAAGTCTGGGTTTGGCGAAGAAGATGAAGAGATGACCCAAGAGAAAATAAAGTCTCTCTTGGAGAACATTAAGTTGGAGGAAGGCTCAGAGGATGAGGAGATGACTGAGGAGAGGCTGCAAGCGATCCTCTGTGAAGTGCAGCTGGCAGAAAAAGACATGTCTTCAATTTCAGGTCTGCAGAGTGAGACATCCGGTGCAAATGGGAAGACGGCAACTTCTGGCCACGGACTGGATACTGAAACACAAGGGCAAAGAGAGTCCGGGTAAGAGCAGTGACCTCTACCAACATACTGTATTCTTATTCTGCAAGCTCAGCAGGTTTGGTATCAATCAAGTAATGTATTTCGAACTTCGATGCCTCCACAGCCAAGAACTAATGTCCTCGACACCAGGAGTGCAAACTGAGAGGCAAAATGGGGAATATCAAAAACTCCAAGCCCAAGCTCGTTTGTCACTAGACGCCAGTGAGTCTTCCAGCAAACCAAAGGGAAAAGCTAGGAAAGACTCTGGACAAGAAGTGAGCAGCGAGGCTGTAGAGGACAGAGGACCAAACCACAGGGGGAAGGAAATTTCCAAGCCTGAAGTCCAGGTAAAATTTTCTTCAAGAGACCTTAAAAAGCAAACATCAATGCTCTTTAGATTTTCTTACAAAGATAAACCAAGTTTTTAACCATGCATGTACTCACATGGCTCAGGGTGTCTCGATCTTCTCCCTTGTTCAGAACTAAGTTCACTGCCCAGGCAGTCAGAAAGTATTTATTCCTTTGTGACAGTTCCATTGCACTGAAATTTTTGCACTATAGTAATTTACTGCAAATGTATTCATGTCTTCACCAGTCTCTCAAGTCTCAAGCTACAACAAAGATAAACAATAATCCAAATTAATTTTAACAAAAGAACGTGACATGTATTGTATTTAATCCTTGAAGTACTTGATTATGCTTCAAATGCACCATGTATACAGTACCTCGACAGAAGTTTTTTTGTCTACAAAAAGAAAAAAGCATTAGGTTGATTATAACTGTGAATGTAAACATGGTTACATTCTCCACTGAAAGAAATAATAACCATTATCAACTCTGGGTCACCATCAGTGCTTGAGCACAGTGAAGATTTGTGACTTGAAGAACATTAGTTGAAGGTCTGAAGCACTTCATATGAGGTTGATGGCTCATGCACTGCTGTAATGTGCTGACCTGACTCTAGCAGGAAGCCATTTTTGCACTATAGTAATTTACTGCAAATGTATTCATGTCTTCACCAGTCTCTCAAGTCTCAAGCTACAACAAAGATAAACAATAATCCAAATGAATTTTAACAAAAGAACGTGACATGTATTGTATTTAATCCTTGAAGTACTTGAAATGCTTCAAATGCACCATGTATACAGTACCTCGACAGAAGCTATCTTAAGTTTTTTTGTCTACAAAAAGAAAAAAGCATTAGGTTGATTATAACTGTGAATGTAAACATGGTTACATTCTCCACTGAAAGAAATAATAACCATTATCAACTCTGGGTCACCATCAGTGCTTGAGCACAGTGAAGATTTGTGACTTGAAGAACATTAGTTGAAGGTCTGAAGCACTTCATATGAGGTTGATGGCTCATGCACTGCTGTAATGTGCTGACCTGACTCTAGCAGGAAGCTCGTAGAGATAATGAATCCAGCTCTGATGAGGAAGAAACTGTCACCACCAGAGTGTATCGGCGGAGAGTGATTCTGAAGGTACTATGAGTTGGTACTCTTGTAGATTTGGGCCAGTTTGTGTGCTACAGGCTTAGCGTGTGCTTTTCTGTGTGCTAAGAGAGAATGAAGTGATTAGCACTGCCACTTTTCATGAAGAAGTTGCTGTGATTTCTGAAGTGTATTTTTCTAGCGTAATCTATTTTTCGTCTTTTAATTTTATTCTCCTGTATTTGTTCTCCTTCCCCTATCTTTGATTAATGAATGGTTAACATTACTACTAATACTTCATGTTAGCATTAAGTTTCACTACACAATGAAACCTCATTTTGTGCGTCTTAATTTTACAGATTTTGTTTTGATTGAACCAAATTTTCACAAACATTGACTATTAAAATAAAAAAAAAACCTGGCCCATCACTACCACTGTATATTATTATAAGCCTATCTTTGATTAATGAATAAGGTTAGCATCACTACTAATACTTCATGTTAGCATTAAGTTTCGCTACACAATGAAACCTCATTTTGTGCGTCTTAATTTTACAGATTTTGTTTTGATTGAACCAAATTTTCACAAACATTGACTATTAAAATAAAAAAAAAACCTGGCCCATCACTACCACTGTATATTATTATAAATCAAAAGTCAATAATTACCGGATTCATTTAAAGAGTTATGTTTTTAGCATGTCATTTGGAAGATGTATAAGACAGTTAGCTTGTGCTGTTTACTTTTTTGCCTATAGTGTTGGAACGACCAATTTGTATGTTTGTTTGAATGACTAAATGCATCCAGCCATTGTCATCAGCAGAACAAAGTAAAAGATCTGTAATGTTTCATCATGCATCCCACCTGTGTAGGGTGATCAGGCCAGAAACATCCCTGTTGAGACTGTGACAGAGGAGCAGTACACAGATGAAGATGGAAACATAGTGACCAGAAAAGTAATGTCCATGCCCACCCCTATTAGCATCACCATCTCCTCATTTTACCACGTCTTTTCTCTTCCCTTCTGCCCCCGTGTGGGTCTAATCCAGTACCATGAGACATGACTTTGCCCCCTTCTCTAAGGTCATCCGGAAAGTGGTGCGTCGCACAGCTGGTGTGGAGGACAAAGGCAGGAGAAAGCGTGGGAAGCGTTCCCGGCAGGCCAATAGGGCCGAGCAGGAGGAAGAGGGGGGCCCCGGACCTGGCCCATCACTACCACTGTATATTATTATAAATCAAAAGTCAATAATTACCGGATTCATTTAAAGAGTTATGTTTTTAGCATGTCATTTGGAAGATGTATAAGACAGTTAGCTTGTGCTGTTTACTTTTTTGCCTATAGTGTTGGAACGACCAATTTGTATGTTTGTTTGAATGACTAAATGCATCCAGCCATTGTCATCAGCAGAACAAAGTAAAAGATCTGTAATGTTTCATCATGCATCCCACCTGTGTAGGGTGATCAGGCCAGAAACATCCCTGTTGAGACTGTGACAGAGGAGCAGTACACAGATGAAGATGGAAACATAGTGACCAGAAAAGTAATGTCCATGCCCACCCCTATTAGCATCACCATCTCCTCATTTTACCACGTCTTTTCTCTTCCCTTCTGCCCCCGTGTGGGTCTAATCCAGTACCATGAGACATGACTTTGCCCCCTTCTCTTAGGTCATCCGGAAAGTGGTGCGTCGCACAGCTGGTGTGGAGGACAAAGGCAGGAGAAAGCGTGGGAAGCGTTCCCGGCAGGCCAATAGGGCCGAGCAGGAGGAAGAGGGGGGCCCCGGGCCCCTCAGAGAGCACACTGAGGTTGGATTCGTGTGCGGTGCTGATGCTAGTGCTATGCGGGCCTGCAGTGTGCAGAACATTTCAGAACAGCTTGCTGTATTCGAAATTTAACCCAAGTTTCCTGGTTTTTGTTTGAAGTGGCTTTATTAATGGGAAACTGAGTGAACATCTGTGGACTGATATGTGTTCCCTCTAGCTGTGTGGCCACATACTTTAATGTTGCTCCCACACGGAACAAAAAACATGTTCCATGTGTGGGGAAATAAGCTTGAATAAGCTAAACTGGAGTCCATCTGCATGCCCATTGATTTTCAGTATGGAACTGATGCTATGCTGATTTAATTTAGGCTGCATCCTACAACAAATGATACTGAAAAATGACTTTAGAATGTTTTGTTTTCCCATGAGCATAACTTACTTTTCTCATGATTATTCAAGTTATCTTAACAAAACTTAATCTTGAATTACCTCACAAACATATACAAACAAAAAAAAGAACAGTAATGCATAACGTACTACGCTAGATATATAGCATAATGTTACCTAAGTTATCTACATTGCTTTACTGTTCATTTGTTTTCATGAGGTAACACATGAAAAAAAAAAACTCCCAATAAATTAATTTTGAGAAAACGTAGAATTTCTTCAATGACACTGAGTGCACAGGTGGTGTTTCTGCTTATGTGTCTGAAATGTCTATAAAAGTAGGTTTTGAAAAAATTTTATAAATAGAGGGAACATTGGTCTCTCACTAATTAATTTTTTTTTCTCTTATAGCATTTGTCGTGTGTTACCATGGATGGGCGTTGGGAATAATATCCCTATAGACGCTGTGTAGTATGACGGCTCTTTTAGAGACATCTCTAACTTCAAGCTTTTGTTGTTTCAGGCTGGAGAAGGAGAGAAGGGCATAAAGAAGGAAGGAAGACAAAGGGAAAAAATGGGTCAACCGTAACAGTTGTGCTCTTTTTGGTAAGTCCAGGCATAAAACTAGGATCAGTGGAAGTCAAGGGGTAAAAAGCAGAGTAGTGCGGAATCCTGCCAATAGCTTTTCATCAACACAGTAGTCACCAGAGAAATGTGCTTTGCAACAGTGCTTTTTCCAGTACAGTTTAAATGCAGCCCACTGATGCAGGCTCAGCAAATTAGTCCATGCAATTGTTCTTTTACTCGTGCTATTGTGTGCAGACCAGGACAACATGTTTTGAAGGGTCATTTGGGTCTTGCATTGTGAACCTGCACAATGACTGGACATCTAAAGTCGAAATGGCTTTCACAACACGTTTAGAGACAAGTTATTTATTTATATTTTTTGTGGGGTGGGGCTTATATTTAATTAGTGACCTAGAAAAAACACAGAATCATAAATATATTGGATGTATTTAATGACATAATATTCTTTGCTTTACACATCCTAAAACGTTCTGCTTATTTCCAGATTTTCAGTGCGCTCTCAGATTTTTAGACTCCACTATTTATCAATTTTAAAGCTATGCTGTGTTCTTACATGAATAAAATAAGTTGATATATTCCTGTATGTTTCAGATCTGAAAGTGTTTCAGAACCATTTTCTTATGAGGAGGATCGCTGGAAACGTGCAGGAGGTCAGGGGATGAGGATCATGTGTCTGCAGCGTTCATACAACAAATGGTTTTCATCTAGACGACTTTTGATTTAGCATGAGCATGAAAAAAAAAACTGGTTTCTGTCAATAACACGGAACGGCTAATGATTGAGAGGACGTTTCAGTCGACTGGGGCGTCTAATTCGAGATGCTCCACGGCAGCGCCTAAGCACTTCCGTGACCAAAGAGGCCACGTAACATACAGATTGACAGAAATGGAGGGACTCGTTCGAATCACCTTTTACACTCGCCTTACGTTTTTTTCCTCTCGGACACATAATGTCGGGGTGTATAATGCTGTTGGAGTTTATTTTGTACATAAATTACACTGTATAAATTCGAAAGTGGCTCAGAATGTTGTTAATGCACTGGCAAGTGTGTAGGAATGAACTACCAATTCTGATTCCAATTTTAAGGGAACACTTCGGTGTAACTTCACATGCACTTGTATAATTATTATCAAGAAAACTGTTTGTATATGAAAAAAAGCCAGCTTGATTTTAACAACGGATGTTTCTTTCAAACCTACTGCGGTTTTCAGTGGTACACGCATTGGAGCCGCTGTAGTTCTGTTTTAAGACTTATTCAGAGTACTAATATTTTCATGCATGTGATTCACTTTATTTTGATTTTTCTAAACAGCATAACACACAAGAGATGGGGAAGTGATGTTCTATATGTATACACTCACAGCCTTGCTAATTCTCACGTTTTTTTTTTTAAAAATTCATCAAATACAAAACAATCGTGTCTCTTCAAACAAACCGCTGTATTCACTTGGATGGAATACTTTTACAGTCTCCTTATGAACTTTTTGAAGCAAACATTTTGGTTGCGTTGACTTTAAATGTAAGCACAAAAATGATGAGAGAATATATAAAAAATATTTGAACTTTTCTTCCAAAGATAAACAAGTCTTACGGGTTTGGAACGACATGAGTGGGAATGACAATTTTTGAATGAACTAATCCATATTACCTAGCTGAGCATGTAAGGTGAACACAGCTGCATTCAGTTGCTAAACTAAACACTAGCACTCTCTATTCTATTTCTATTCAGCCTACTTGTTTCCTTTTTATTATAGAAAAACCCTCTAACACTAACACTGTTTATTCTATTCTATCTAAACTTGTTTTCTTTTTATTTATTATAGAAAAAAATTTATTCTAACACTAACACGCTCTATTCTATTTATATTCTATCTACTTGTTTTCTTTTATTTATTATATATATATATATATATATATACACAGATACATCTCAAAAAAATTTAATATGAAAAAGGTAAATATTTTTTTTCATTCATTTCAGAAAGTGAAACCCATATATTATATAGATTCATTACACATAGAGTAAAATATTTCAAGCCTATATTTCTTGAAATTTTGATGATTATGGCTTACAGATAATGAAAACCCGAAATGCAGTGTCTCAATAAAAAAAGTTCAATATTGGAAAGTCATGGTGTCACACCCTAATCAGCTAATTACCTCAAAACACCTGTAAAGGTTTCCTGAGCCTTTAAATGGTCTCTCAGTCTGGGTCAAGACTGCTGACTTGACAGATGTCCAGGAGACATTCATTGACACAAAAGTTAATTGCTAAAGAAGTTGGTTGTTCACAGAGTGCTGTATCCAAGCATATTCATAGAAAGTTGGAAGGAAAAAGTGTGGTAGGAAAAGGTACACCAGCAAGAATTTGGGGGAGTTTCACAAGGAGTGGACTGAGGCTGGCGTCAGCGCATCAAGAGCCACTACGCACAGACGAATCCTAGACATGGGCAACAAATGTCGCATTCCTCGTGTCAAGCCACTCCTGAACCAGAGACAACGTTAGAAGCGTCTTACCTGGGCTGTGGAGAAAAAGAACTGGACTGTTGCTCAGTGGTCCAAAGTCCTCTTTTCAGATGAAAGTAAATTTTGCATTTCATTTGGAAATCAAGCGGTTACGGTACGTTTACGGTTCGCTGAAGCTAATGTGCTAATGATTAGCTTTTATCGTCTCAGATTTTCCGTTGTCTTGTTAACTAAAATTTTTTTTTTTTTACTAAACAAACATCTTTTAGTCCACTTTTAGTGATTATGTGGACGTTTTGGTTGTGTTCAGAAGAAACTGGCAGTGAAATATTAATCTTAGCATGAGCTAGCAGCACAATAATAAGTTCTTATGTGCTTTTTGTACTATGTCAGCCTTGTATGGCTCATGTATTATGAAATATTTCTTACAATATAAAAGTTATTCTTATGTTTATAAAAATATATATGTATTGCAATGTATTAAAAACAGCAAAAAGACAAATTTAATTGAGGGCAGAAGGCATGTAGTAGATTGTGTACAACAGGTTTTTCAGCAAAGTGTCAAATATTGTACTGTAGGGTACTAGGGTTAAACATTTAGCATGTAGTTCATCAAGTAAGTTAATGCAAATCATCGCATATGGATGATGGATTGATTCATGTGCACATGGAATGATGATGATATACTGGTGCTGCAGTACTGTAAAGCACAGTACAATCTGTCATCAGTTTGTTTTGGTTGCTAGTTAATATTTGATGATCATCTGACAGCTGTACTTGTGTGTTGTCAGCCTGTGTTTGTGTACAATCAAAATTGAGAAAGCCGCTTGATAAGGTTTGTTTCATCCCTATGTTATCTGCAGATATCTTCATCATTATGCACTTCTTATTCTCTGCAGATGGCTTCTTAATAACACCTATATGTAGAAATAACATCTAGACTTTCAGTTCCTTATATGTCATGGACACGGGTTTTAGAGTGCATTGCAAATTGGTCTCTACAAGCCAGATAAACTTGGCTTGTCTGTATAAATTATAACTAAACCGCTGTCCTGAAATGCCTTTGATTTATCCTCCTTCATGATGTTTTCCTTGGCCCGGTTTTGCTGCCTCCAACATTTCTTTAAATTGTTGCAGCTGCATTTAGAAACAAGCTTCATGCTTGTAGGGCTTTTGTTCTGCATTCATTAGTCAGAGAGGCCACTTTCTTATATGTTTGTAATAAGTCAAACTGATTCTATATTGGTTGTGAAATATCTACAAGAAGTGTTTCTTTATGATTCACGCAGTTCCCGTATGATGTGTTAAGCAAATCTTCATAACATGCTTTTCTGGTAAAAGTTACTGAGGAAAAATTTGTATCCTTGTCTACACGATGCACAAGGTACAACGAAATTTAGAGTGACAACTCTGAGCAAGAAACATCTCAAACACAGTACTCTATTCACCCATCCATCCATCCATCCATATTGTTTCATTTAATACATTTACATTTGTTTAATTATAGTAATATACTAATCTTTTTTTATGTGTGTATGTATGTTTGGATGTTTCTTGCTCTCTGAGAGTTGCCACTGTAAATTTCGTTGTACCTTTTCTTACAGAAAAAATCTAAATGATCACCACAATATGTTAGGAATAGTAATAGTTAGGACTAGCTCACCCAAAAATGAGAATTTACTGAAAATATACTCACTATACTCATCCAAGATGTAGATGAGTTTGTTTCTTCATCAGAACAGATTTGTAGAAATTTAGCATCACATTACTTGCTCACCAATGTATCCTCTTCAGTGAATGGGTGCCGTCAGAATGAGAGTCCAAACAGCTGATAAAAACACCACAATAATCCACAAGTAATCCACACAACTCCAGTCCATCAGTTAATGTCTTGTGAAGTGAAAAGCTGCATGGTTGTTAGAAGCAAATCCACCATTAAGGTGTTTTAACTTTTAAACCATTGGCCAAAATAATTTAAAGGGGTCATATGATGCTTTTTTAAAGATCATTATTTGGTGTAACAGAATATGTTGACATGCTTTAATGTTCAAAAAACACATTATTTTTCAAATACTGTACATTATTGTAGGTCCTCTATGCCCCGCCTCTCTCAAACGCTTCGTTTTCTACAAAGTCCCTCCTTCCGACAAGCGCAGTCTGCTCTGATTGGCCAGCTGACCCAGTGCATTGTGATTGGCCGAACATCGCATGCACTCGTTGGAAATGTAACGACCCTTACCATAATCGTGAGCTTCATCTTTCAAAATAAATGTAAAGACAGCCCGAAAGGGGAACAGAGTCTCGTGACAGACAGTGTCGCATGCACTCGTTGGAAATGTAATGACCCTTACCATAATCGTGAGCTTCATCTTTCAAAATAAATGTAAAGACAGCCCGAAAGGGGAACAGAGTCTCGTGACAGACAGTGATGAATATGTGTTTGCTGTACACAAGCCATGGTTAAGACAGCTGACTCCACTGTGATGTGTCTCACTCTCTCTCGCTCTCTCGCTCGCGCTTGCACACACACACCGCTCTCTCTCTCTCTCTCGTGCACGCACACACACACACACCGCTCACTCTCTCTCGCTCGCTCGCGCGCGCACGCACACACACACACACGATGTGCAAAACTCCACATTTGAACAGTCAATAACAAATACTTAAACTAATAACAAAACAGTAGCTGATTCTGAATTACCTCCTCTCCTATGTTCACGAAACGGTCGTCCATAAAATGCATTGCTGTTCTGTTGTAAGTAATCTTAAAGATTCCTAAATGCATCTACTTTCGGAAGGCCAAATAAAGTGCTTTTGCTTTCACCTAGAAACACACAGCGTCTCCCTGACATGCTGCTTCAACACTAACTGCGCTTACTGAAACCACGCCTTCTTTCTTTGCATGAACATTTGGGCCGCATTATGCAAATATT